>NC_133299.1:15022758-15322758 GCF_005239225.2 Populus alba | reverse complement strand
CAAAATTAAAGTCAATAAAAAATATATTTCATTTTCTGGGTCGGCAGAAAGCAATTTGACTTCGTGAATAAATCCAACATCGTAGGTTTAATCTGACTAATTAATTATTTAAAGTAACACTCCAAATTAATTAATTATATTCCTATCTTTGTTTGTTTTGCTAACTATTGATCATTTATCCCTTTTGTGGCAGACAAAGAGTTGATTTTTTTTTTCAATGGGACAAAACACACTTGCATACAGCAGCATAAATTCACCCAAGCTATTATATATCCTTCCATGCGTTTGAAAATTGAGATAACAATTATTCATAACTTTGTCATTTCTCTCTTAGGATTATTATTACTACTTCCTTTGTCACATGCAATAATATATGCTAGAACACAAGCTTAAAATAACTATTTAAACTGGTAATGGATAGTCTTAGGTTGAGTTTTGTATTATTTATACTTCAACACGAATATAAAATAACTATATAAACTCAAATCAAACTCGATGGATTTTTAATATCCAACTTGATTAGTTTTTGGGTATTTGTAATTCAAAACCAAATACTATAATTTACAACTATTTATTTATTTTAAGCTAAGATACGATATATACCCCTGTTAAAACTTGATTTTTGACTTTTGAATTTGTAGGTCCAAAAATTTTATACACCTTCAGATCGGTTTGGACCTTGGGATGAATTTGCCATCCCAATTCAAATGTGTGATCCATGATTTCACAAGAATGTGCATCACCAACCAAATGTTAGGGTTTCAAGTTGAGGACCTTGGACTTGAAATGGCAAATAGAAAACAATGGCCTTATTAAGCCCATGAAAATTGATGATAAATCTTGTATAACCATACCAAGTTGGGCTTTATAATATTCGAGAACGAGCACTGCTCATAATTTGATCTGTTTTTTTTTTTTTTTTTCCTCTATAGAGCAGGCATAGTTTGACCCTTTCTTTCTTAGATAATTTCTTAGTTTGACCTTGTTTCTTTCACTCCTGATTTTTCAAGTTAATTTTGAATTTCAGTCCATCAATTTAGTATCGTTATAATCGAGTTAAAAAACAAGCTATAAGGGTTTAATTTTTCGTTGTATACTTAGAAAAATCATTAATCCTTCTATAGAGTAGAATGGTATTTTCCTTTTGATCAAAATTCATTTTTGAATTGGACAGCGGCAGGAAGATTTCTTCGTATTTTTAGCACAATAAAATTATTTAATAATAAAAAAAGTTAAATCTTGTTATAGGGCTTTATCATAATTAAAAAACAAACAATGAAATGACTCATTTGACCTTGATGACAAAAAATTTAGAACTTATGCATAGGGTTTTTGTGTTTTTTCATCATGATTTTTCTATAATAACCAGGTTGGTTGAAGGATTTTTTGGTAATTTAATTAATATAGATAATATTAACAAAAAAATAAATTCACTAGTAAATGCCACACACACTCTAGCATGTGGTTTATCTATGTACTTTTGGACAGCGCGTGGGATGTCACATGATATCCAAATGGTGGTGTTTAGGGTGGCTTTCAAACATTCTCAGCTTCCCCTCCATTCTGATACGGCGCGTATGTCAAATGATTCTTCGGGTTGGCACATGCAATCTTTTTTTTTTTTTTTTTCTCCTCCTTAATTTCAATGTTGACCCTTCAAAAATTAAAAGCAGTCCTTCAATTTATTTTTCCTTTATATTTAGTCCATGTTTTTTTATATATTTTTATTTGAGATGATTTATGAAATTAGATTTTTTTTAATTTAATTCCCCTTTAATTTTTTTTTATCTTTCAGATTTGATCATCATTCTTTTAATTAATGTTCATTTTGTTTGAAATGATTTTTAAATGTTTATTTTTTTGTGATTTCATCTTCCTTAAATTTGTTTTCCTGCCAATTTGATTCTCATTCTTTTAATTGCTATGTTTTTTGTCTTAGTAATTTTTTTCAAATTGATTTTTTTTATTTAATACTTTGACATTGAATTTATTAGAAATTGAACTTTTTAATTGAGTTCAAGTCTAAGATTTCACATGTTGCAAATTTAGAAGATGAACTCAAATTTAGAAAATTCACCCGAGTTTTCTTATTTTTTTTTTAAATTCATGTTTTTTGGTTTCATCCCTCAACATTTATTTAATTGGAGATGAGCTCCATTATTTCTTTTTATTTTTTTTATATGATTTTTCACTTATTTTGATAATGATTCAGGTTATCCCAAGTTGTTTTATTTGTCGTTCTATGTTAAATTTAGTTTTTTTATAGAAAATTTAATTTTTGAATTAAGTTAATTTAATTAATTAAATATAAGTATAAGATGCTCATCTCATGATATTTTGATTAATTTACTTTATAAGTCGTTGCTCTGACAATATATACGATATCTTTTAGTGTCATCATGGAGCCTTTAACAATGATATTTTAACTATCTTGATAAGCTTTTTCGGGTGGTGGAGTAATGTCTAGAGTAGAGCAATGATAGGTCTCTAACGGATTTTTTTCTTTTTTCATTTTAGGTATGATATTAATAATTTATTTTTAACAGTTAATTATTGTTTTTTTATATATTATCAAATTAATGAGGTTTATTAAACCTGTAAGTCAATCATCTAAATATTATATTTTTCTTGCTCTTTAAAAACACTCACGTCATCTTAATATATATTTTTTTTATGTTTGAAAAAAATTTAAATAAATGCGTATCTTATGCAAACTAAAATACTGGTCCTTAATAGTGATAATAATAATTAAAAAAGAAAGAAGATACTGACTCAATTTTATATTTCGTCAACAATGAATTTAGCTATACTTTTCTTCACTGTCAACATTGAATTTACCTATACTGACTCAATTTTATATTTCATCAAAACCGTCATCATGTTTTGACGAAAGAAAGAGCAAAGTAATAGAAAATTATTCATCTATCTATTTATATATACATAAGGGCGTAAGAAATGAACAAAAAAAAAAAAACATAATGAAAAAAATGCTTTATAGTTCAATGAACCCTAAACTATGTAATTAAGAAAAGATGAAAATAGATAAGTTTTTTTTTATATATTCGAAGAATTAGACATATTCTAAATCCTGGATCTTAAAGATGTATGACCCTCATACTTTATAAACATGGAAAACATACTTTACAGTTTTACACTTGAAATTTCATAGATACAAGATTTTCACCACGGAGATAATTGTTTTAGTTGAGAAAAAAAATATATATAAATCATAAGAACTAATTTATTTATAATATAATTGGATTTTTTTTCCAATAAAAAATTAATTATGTAAGAGAAACTATTTTTATGATATTTTGAAAGATAGCATGAATAGTTGAAAACTTTCGGTTTTTTAGCATGTTATTTTTGGGATTTTTTTGGATTTTTATTTTTCCAATTCAGTTGATTTTTATAGAATATAGAGCAAAGTCAAAATAAATTAATAAAATAGACAAATAATTATAAATACTCAACAATATACATAAATGTAGTTGCAAAAAAAATAAAATAGAAGAAGATATGAACTCCAAACAACATATATATATATATATATATATAATCACAAAATTCTGTTACAAGCAAAATTTATCCAAACACTTACATGTTCTCTTTTATACATTATAGACAACATGAACTTCATGTTAAAACAAAGGATATAAATCTTAGGCCATGTTTGTTTTTTGAAAAGTAGTTTTTGAAAAACCATTTTCCAAATTTTTTTGTGTTTGTTTGTCATTAGGAAAGTTGGTCAATGAAAAACACTTTTCGGTCAACGGAAAACACTTTCCAGTCAATTTCAGTCAAAGAAAAATTTGGTTTGGTTTTCAAGAAAGTGTTTTCCCTTTAGTTATGTTTGTTTTCCGGAAAGTGGTTTCTGGAAAATCACTTTCTAAACTTTCTTGTGTTTGTTTGCCATTAGGAAAGTTGGTCAATGAAAAACATTTTCTAGTAAAAGGAAAATTTGGCTTGTTTTCAGGAAAGTGTTTTCCTGAAAAATTTGGGGGAAAACACTTTCCAGAAGTTGTGAAAAATTTAGAAATGTCATTATTTGCTGATTATATCAAATTTGATCCTCAAACTTTTGATTACTATATATATTTTGTTTTGAAAATTTATTTTTCAATTTCATCTTTTAAAATTTTATTTTTATATTAACTTTGGTTCTTATTTTTATAATTGTTATTTGCTTTTTCCTTATCATTTTTTTTATTGAAATTTTTTATCTATCAAATTTGATCCTTATTCTTTTAATTGTTACTTATTTTATTTGAAATAATTTATGAAATGTTGATTATGATTATTTTAATTTCTTCATTTTTAATTTTTTTTTAATTTTTTAGATTTGATCTCTATTATTTTGATTATTATTTATTTTATTTGAGATAATTGATGAAATTATTTTTTTTTCAATTTCATTCTCATTCAACTTTTTAATTTGTAAGATTTGTTCCTCATTATTTTAATAAACTTGAGAAAAATAAAATATTAATAAGTTATTTTCCAGCTCATTTTCCATTACATAACCAAACACTGGAAAATGTTTTCCAACTTATTTTTCATTACATTACCAAACATCGAAAAATACTTTCTCGAAATTCACTTTCCCCGGAATTCATTTTTCAAAAGGAAACTACTTTCCAGCAAACAAACGGGGCCTAAAAGGATTTGAGAGGGGTAGAAAAGGTATGCCACTATTATGAACTAGAAGATTTTTTTATAAATGGACATTTTTATATTCAAATTTGTGAAACTATGTTGTAAGCAGCATTTTTATATTCATTATTAAATTTTTGGTCCGGTTCGGTTCAATTGATTTTATAAATCTTAAACTAAAACCAAACTAAATTGAGTTTTTTTTTGTTTTTTCAATTTGATTTTTCCATCTATTTTTTTTTTTTTTGTGTTCTAGATATAATTAGTTTTTTTTTTCTTACCCCACTCTGACAAGTTGACATGAGGTTTGGATTGGCCCCCGTTAAAGAAAAAATATAAAAAAAATAAAACATTTATATAACCTAATAAAAAACTCGAGTTGATTGACTTATTCGATCAATTCATAGTTGGCTAAAACAAACTTCAATCCTCAATTCTATTGAATTTTTTTTAAAAAGAAAAATATTCAATACAATATCGTTTTTGTTTTGATACTTTTTTTAAAAAAATAAAGACAATCCAGTTTGACTCTTTCAATTTGTAACCTCGACTTTTCTCTGAGTTGTATTTTACAACAATAGTGATCACCACAACACACACACATACACAAAGAACTCCTATCTTCACCATGTCAAAGCTAAAACTCTAATCTTCGCATCCATAACTTATCAAAAAACCTCAACACGCTACCTATTTTTTTTTTATTATTGACGTGAGTGTCCGGGCCAGCTTGCGTGCATCACGACTAATCCCACGGCCCACTGAACATCCTGCAAGCCCAGTGAGCAGGTAAGGCATCGCGGAGATGACAGGCATACCGCACAGGGAGGACCAACAGGTATGTGGCTCAGTGGTATGGGGAGCAGCTTTCCTTTCCTCAACACGCTACCCATTTTATTTGTACACAAAATTGCTAAATTTGTCTATGAATAGTACTTGATTGCTAAGATTCATCATTCACGTGAACAGAAAGTCACATCTTAACTATATTAGGTAATAAAATTTAATTTGTTATTAAATTCGATTTATAAGTGATCAGATGAAGAGGTATCCATGCCATCAAATCCAAATTAAATGTTCTTAAAATTATTTTGTGCTTTTAATCTTTCTCGAGTTTATTGTTGAAAACCTCTCGTATTTCTATTAAGTATAGAATTAATTACAAAACATATATAATATAATTTTTTTTTTTTTAAGAATTGCTAATATCATCTATAAACCTGTTTTTCATTCACAAATGTATTAAAATAATATTTTTTTAAAAAAATTATTTTTAATATAAACACATAAAAATAATCTAAAAACATCAAAAATATATTAATTTGAAATAAAAAAAATAAAAAAGTTTAAAATTTTTTTTAAAATACAAAAACAATAACACTTGATAATAAAATGTTATACGATGTTGTGAGTAAAATTATTTGATTTTTTAGCAATATGTTGTTATGCTGTTTGAATTAAAATTACCATTAAAGATGAAAATTAAGCTAATCTTCTTTAATTAGCTAAATGAATTCTCTATTTGAGTAACACGTAAATATCACAAAAAGAACATAGATAATTTTTTTTTACTTTAAAATATCTAAGATTATGGATGTGTATATTCGTTAAACTACACCATGTGTTTTTTTTTTTTTAATTTTAATTTTTTTTATAAATAAAATAAGCATTTTTAATGTTATTGCTTTCCATATTTTTCGAAGTATAAGCTAATATACTTTTAATATAATTTTATAAAAAAAATATTCCACTCTCAAAAGTTAAGGTTGCCATTTTAAAATCTTTTCCAAATATTTTTTTTTAGTATTTACAATTGCTTTTCTTTGAAATAAAATAATAAAAGTTTGAAAAATAAAAGGATAAAGAAGCTGCTTTTATCGAACTAAAGTGCTGAACATCCATCATCATGATCAAGATTTGGAAAAAAATATATTTTATTAGAGGATAAGACACTTAATTTCAATGAAAAAAATCACAAAATTAATAAATTCGAATCCTGACCTAATAAAGTAAACATTAATACATCTAGATTTATTTTACGTGCCTAATCAACTTTGAATAATTAGTAATGAAAGTCATTAATCAGCTTCACACCACAATCTCTATCATAAAATCTTGGTATAATTAATATCTATAATAAAAATATAATTATCTCCCATGGCCTCCCTCAATTAAATCCTTAATTAACTGGCTTAATTTTTTCTGTTTAGAAGTAATTACAGTTACTTTTCAAAATACTTTTCATTCATAAATATAATAAAATAATATTTTATTATTATTTTTTAAAAATTATTTTTAATATCAACACATTAAAATAATCTAAATATGCTAAAAAAATATTAATTTAAAAAAAATAAAAAAAAATTTAAACTTTTTATAAATACTTTTAAAATATAAAAATAAACACGACCATGCACTATTTAAAGGATCAAAGAGTAATTATAATAATTACACAAAATGAGCTGAATTATTCAATGCCTTTGAATTTGACCTAAGAGTATTGATTTTGATTGGTCTAAGTCTTTCTTGACCATTGATGAAATACATATTTTACGCACGCATGATACCTAGTCAAAATTTAAGTTAGCAAACACTCAATCCTTAATCCATCCTTGATCTTGATTAAAGAGACGGTTCAATGTTATGGAAGAATAAACGAAACTATGTTTTAACACTTGTTAAAGTAAGCTTCACTTCAGCCCTTACATTCAAATTCTTTTTTATCATCAATCCTACATCTTCTCAAAAGTTTTAATATGGTCCTTTTTTGTTAAGCACATAACAAAATGGATAATCCCTTATTTTTCCATTTTTTTCTCCATCCTCTCTACATTTCTCTTCAAAGACTCATAATTTTATATTATTCCACAAAATATTATTAAAATAAGAAGAAAATATTTAACATGTTTACTGGTTATTTTTACTACTATTACACCCAATTTGGTTGGTTGATCTAAGACCTAGTACAGGTCAGGTTTTCAAAAAAAAAAAAAATTTGATTTAATATAACTTGATCCAAATAATAAGTCAACTCACAACCCAATTAAAATCCAAGTCACCTTTTAATTATTATTTTTTAAAACAATATTGTTTTAACTTAAAAAAATAAAATAATATTATTTTAATTGATTATAGCAAACTTGTTAGCTCGCGATTCTTGACAAGGATATGGGTAGGCCTGAGTTTTATTACTATGGTCATTTTAGCTGTATATGGCAATGAAGGATAAAATTAAAGTATAGTGAAAATTGTGAGATTTAAATGATAAATTTTTAAACTATAGACCTTAAGTGGAACAAATGAGAATCTATAGGGACTAAAATATAACTTTACCTAAAAAGATTGCTTATATCATTTGTTTTCCATAAATTCCCTTAAATTAATTTTCTTTTCTCTCTCTCTACAAAATCTCTCTTTATCTCATTTATAATAATAAAAAAAGAACTAAGTTATTTTTTATATCATTTCTTTTTCTTCCCTTTCTCTTCCCTCTCAAGTTTTCTTCCCTGTTAAACAGAAAAACAAACACAGAAACCACAACGACGACCCGACTGCCAAAATCCGAACCCGCCGCCTGGCCAGATTACAAAATCCAATTTTCATTTGCCGCCTCTCATTTCCATCAATCGCCATGCTCTCGCAATCTGTAAGTCTCCGAATCTCTCGCCCATTGCTTCCAGCTCCATACGTCGCCGTTTTATCAAACCCTGATCACCTAATCTAATCGTTTTTTCTTTCTTAAAATCTTTGTTAATCAACCAATTAATCTTGGATGAGGTTTTTTTTTTCATTTTAAATTTATTTGGGATTTTATGAATTGTTTTTTAGGGTTCTTGAAGTATCGGAGAATCAGAGAAAATTAGGGTTAGGGTTTCGAAATTGAGCGTTGGTAGATTTTGAATTGGGGGTTTTGTTTTCTAGGGTTTGTTTGAATTTTTGGTTGGATCAATTTGCAAAGACGGGGAAAATAGGAGGATAATGTGTATACTGTGTGTGATTCAAAAGTGGTCGCGCCGGGTTGCAACGATGCTACCTTGGTTAGTTATTCCTTTGATAGGATTATGGGCACTGTCGCAGCTATTACCTCCGGCATTTCGATTTGAGATAACGTCGCCAAGATTGGCGTGTGTATCTGTGCTATTGGTTACTTTGTTTTGGTACGAGGTGCTGATGCCACAGCTGTCAGCCTGGAGGGTGCGTAGAAATGCATGGTTGAGGGAGAGGAAGAGGTCTGAAGCAATTGAGTTGCAGAAGCTTAGGAAGACAGCGACAAGGAAGTGTAGGAATTGTTTGACACCATATAAGGATCAGAATCCTGGTGGGGGGAAGTTTATGTGTTCGTATTGTGGGCATATTTCAAAAAGGCCTGTTTTGGATTTGCCTGTACTGCCGGGGATTGGGATTTCAAATCCAGGGATTATTAAGGATTTGGTGGGGAAAAGTGGGAAGATATTGAATGGAAAGGCATGGAGTGATAATGGATGGACGTGTAGTCAGGAGTGGTTAGATAATGGTGGTTGGGCCTGTGGGTCTATTGCTGGGCAGTCTAATTATTTGAGGAAGAATGGGAGTGGTATTTTTGGAGGAGATGAGAATTGTTTGGCTGAGAAGTCGTATTCCAGGGTTGTGATTTTTTCTTGCAAGCTGTTGACGTCTTTTTTCTTGAGCATTAGGTGGCTCTGGAGGAAGGTTTTTAGGATTAGTTCCTCTGAGGATGGTTCTTCTGATGCAGGGCATAGGGCAATGTTGGCTAAGAGGCATGAGAATGGGGAAAATTATCATGAGAGTAGAGGAGATAAAGCACGCAGGAAAGCTGAAGAGAAGAGACAGGCTAGGTTAGAGAAGGAGCTCTTAGAGGAGGAAGAGAAAAAGCAAAGGGAGGAGGTTGCGAGATTGGTGGAGGAACGTAGGAGGCTGAGGGATGAGATTATGGAGGCTGAAAGAGATCGAAGTCAAACGTCACCACTGTCCAGGGAGAAAAATAGTAGGAAGGAAGCAGAAAAGAAACGTCAGGAAAGAAGGAAAGAGAAAGACAAGGGGTCTAGTAAGAGCAACTCTGATGCTGAAGAGTTGGAAAAGAGAGCAGGTAAGGAAAGTGATCGAAGGCGGGATGTTGAAAAGAAGAGTGAATCTGAGCGCCGTGAACATCATAAATCTGGGATGGAAAGTGTGAAAGGTCAGAACATTGAATCAGGACATGGTATAAAGAATACACCTGGAAGCAATTTTAATCGGGGCAATGCTGGATCTAGGTATTTTGATCGAATGAAGGGTACGTTTTTGTCTTCTTCTAGAGCTTTTAGTGGAGGTGGTTTCTTTGGAAAGACTGCTTATACTCCTGCTTCTGTTACTAAAGAAAATAAGCCCAACAGTTCTATAGATCCTGTTCATGCTTCTGCTTATAGGAGAGATATACATCCACTTGATCGTTTTTCTGGGAAAGCAAGTCTGAATGGAGATGACAAGAACATTTATCACCCTGTAAGTTGTCTTGTTGCATGTTCTCTCTTAATTTCTTATAGCATGTTGACAGGTTGGAAAAATTAAGCTATGCAGAATTTGTTGTTTTTATTTGTCTGACATTCATTTTATCATAGCAGGCTTGCTCTTGTTGTCTATTCATTAAAAATTTTGATTGTCTATCCCTTAATTTTGCTACTCTGAATGAACATAATGGTTAGCCAGCTTGATTGTCTGTCATTATAAATTTGTGCACAAATTTGAGCTAGGTTTTAAAATGCTTGTTTTAGCTCTGTTAAAAAATTTCTGTTAATGCTTAGTTTCCCATGCTGCATATAAACTTTGTTTGACGAGCATGCTAGGGTGCCTGATGAAACTTTCTCCTATTAATTTCTTTTTTATTTATGTTTACAAGCAGGCAGGATCAGCAAGTTGTGCAGAAATTGTTGTTTCCTATCATCCTATATTGAGTTTATCATTGTTAGTTTAGTTGTTTGTGCTCATGTTTGATCTAGAAATTTTAAATGCCTGTGTTTGCTTTGCAATGAGATTTGTTTCCTATCACCTGTTATTTGCCTCTGCTTCATGGAAACTTTGATTGAGAAGCATGCTAGGGTCTGTAGTTGAGGTTGATGGTTTATTTTGAATGTTTGTGGATCAACTATGCATTTATAAGAAAAACATTGTTAAGATGTTGCTATTCACAACAGGTGCTCTCTGAAACACAACCAAGGACGGCTCCTAAGAAAACATGGCAGCAATTATTTACACTCTCATCACCTGTTCATCCATCCTCAAATTCAAATGTCATCTGTAGACCAATTTCCAAACAAGCAGAATGTCAAGCACAACAGTTTCCTGCACAATCATCACCAATACAATGCTTTGATAATCCAATCAATTTTGGGCTGCCGTCACCTTTTCCTGTCTCTGCATTTCCAAATGTATCCAGTAGCACTTCTTTAGGTTTCTCACCTCCTATTGAACCTAATTTTCCCCATGCTATGGAAGGGCCTTGTGATTTTATACCCGAAGAACCAGAGCTTTTTGAAGATCCATGTTATATTCCCGATCCAATATCATTGCTGGGACCTGTTTCAGAGTCGCTTGATAATTTTCAGTTAGACCTCGGAAACGGTTTTGCACCAGACATGGGACCGGGATTGGAAAGACTTTATGCTATGAAGAACATGTCTGCATCTCCTGAAGTGACCAAGCCATCTCCAATCGAATCCCCGCTGTCACGACTACGAACTGCTGATGAAAAGAATAATGGTTCTAATTGGTTCCCAACTACTACTCTATCCCAAGATTTTAACACTCTACCTATGAATGATATGCATGTGAATGAGAAGGGAACATGGCAAATGTGGAACAGCTCTCCTCTTGGTCAGGATGGTTTAGGTTTAGTAGGTGGCCCTGGAAGCTGGCTTTTACCCCCGGAACAGAACAGATCAACCAAGGAAGATATTATACTGCCTCCATCTCAGAAAACTATGGCATCACTCTTTACAAAAGATGACCAAATCCTACCTGGTAATTATTCTCCTCGGAAGACTTTTCTAGGCAATGGCCAGAGTGGGGTATTCAGTCCAGTCATTGGTTCAATTGAAAATGAACCATGGTTACAGAATACCTTTTTTCCACCACTATCAGGCAGCAATAGCCATTTTTCTCTGAAATCTCCGGAGGAAAGTACTCAGAATGAAATGATCTATCAGAGTCCTACTGCAGCTGCAACCAACAATGCTTTTGGGCCGTCGCCAGGGCATAGTTGTTCCAAGTGAGTGCATCATCATCTGAATTCTTTTATCAGATCTCTAATCTGGAACTGGAATGTGTATATGAGTCTGAAATGACAAACCATTAGTCTGACTTTTGTCATGGTTGAAACATCTGGATATCAATCTAATATCGATTAAAAGTACAATAACTGAGATGAATAGAACATTGTGTTAGATTGATGCTTGGAAATAATTCCTTTATTTTGGACAATAAATGAATGATGTGACTCAATGCTTTGCCAGCTATTATTTGGATGCCCAAGTTTTTCTCAATTTAATAATTATCAATGCGCAAGTGGTGGTTCTTTTACCTTTGCTGGCTTCACCATTCTCTGTTGTGTCTTTAATCACAATTTGCATGTTTATATATGATGTCTGTAGCTGCCACACCTCTCTTTTCTTGAGCTGAACTCTGATCCCTGCCCTTCAGTTTGTTGGTGGTGGCTTAGGACCAAGAAAAACTTTTATAATGCAAGTTTGTTGCTGCAACTTTCAGTCTCTTATATCATATAATTTGTACTCAGCTAACTGATGAACCCCCTGATTTTATTTTTTTTATATATATATATATATATATAATGGATATAATGAATTAATCCTCTAATTTTGATTGTCCTCTTCCTCTTCATTCTCCCCTCTCCCACTCCCTCTGATTTCTCCAGATTCATACTAGTTTGTCCAGTTGCTTGTTTACTTTGTAGAAACAGATAGTGCTAGTCTGATTTTTATTCATTTCTTTTCCACTGGCAGGAATGAATGGGGCGGGGAAGGCTCAGGAGAAGGTTTTGGGAATTCTTCCGTCACAAGACGCAGTTTTGGTGGTTTGTTCCCCACCTCAGATGTACAGTGGTCATTTGATTAAAAAGAAATGAAAGAGTGGGGAAAAAAAGAGTGACAGTACGAGGGACCTGAACAGATCTCTCCTGTTCTGAAGAGGCCAACTGCCCCCTTCGGAGTAGAGTTTAGAATACTGGACATGATTGTATCTTCCATCGGTTCCTTAAAGGGAGATTCATCTTTACATACTTCAGCATTCATAGAAATTTAGGATTACACTTAACATGCATTCACTTGTGCATGAGGTAACAGCTAGGTTCACCACAATTCTAAATTTTTCAGGTTTCGCCTTGGGGAGGAGGGGGGTGCCCCCTTTTTGAAGAAAATTTGTTTGAGAATGGAGCTATTCCTCCGCTTAGCTGTATATCTCTTGATCTTCATCTGAATGAATGCCAATGAGATGGTACTAACTTATGTTGCTTTTGCTTATGAAAAGCTATTTGGCCTTATTTTCATGTTAGGTTCATTTTTCCATATTCATGGGAGACTCCCCCTCCATCCCAAATGAAAAGGTTACCCGATCAAGGATACCAAATTGCCTTCTTGCCTTTGCCTCCACAAGAAATATCATGGAGCTTTAACATTCCTGTCGTTTCATGTTTGCCCCGAGTGTTGGGATAGGAGGCAAGCAAATGGTGCTGGAATTGGTGTTTGTAGTTATAAAATAATGAATATAAAAAGAATTTAAATATGTTTAGTTGGAGAATGATGGAAATAGAGAAAAATAAATTTGTTTCTCGGATAGGGTATTTTTTTAAAAAAGAGCAATGGGACATGTTTTCTCGGTCTTAATTGTTTTTTCGCTTTTATTCCGAGACAGCAATTAAATATTATCTGTGTAGACAATTTTTGTTTTTAGATATAGACCTTCTCTGGTGATAAGAGCCTTTACTCCTCTAATGGATCAAACTCACTCCTAATTTGCTTAATTGAATGGGCATGGCTTGGTTTAATGGATCAAGTTACTCCTCACTTTTGATAGATATACCCATGGAGATCGAAACAAATATTCCCACTAGTGGCCATGCTTGCCAGCTTTCCGTGGTGATGAATTTAAACCCGTGCCTCTCATTTGCATGATGCACACCACCATCACCGAAAAACAGGAGATTTGACAGTATCAGACCTGGCAGATGGTCTCTACATGTGGAATTTGACTGCTTCTGATGTTGACATGTTATTTTCACAAATTTGAACTGATTCTTTTGCAATCGTGCATCAGCTAGCATGCTGGAGGACAGCTGCATTGGTTTTTTTTATTCATTAAATTCTCCTTTGATTTGCCTTTTGGAATGGTAGCCAATGTCCCTTGTATTGTCCCTGTTACTTGTCAGTCATTTTTATGCAACATATATATTGATTACGAGTCAAGAGGATGCAAAAGGCAGTCTCTTCTGTATGACAATAACTCTAATGGGAGCAGGTACTGTTAGGGGTGGTGGCCATGTTGGAGGTGGGAGAAGCCGGTGGGTGGAGTTGCTGGGTGGGCAAATCATCTTATATCTTGAGCTATCTTATGGATATACTCATCTGCAAGTACTTCTCTAGTTTTAAATAAACTTGGCCAAAAAGAAGCTCTCTTGAGTTTTGATGATGCAAAAACAAACAGAACTGAGGAAATAAGTACCCAAGAAGAGTAAAAGGCATGATAAAAAGGCAGAAAAATATGCATTAGAGCTCATTTGTTGGCTCTGATTCTAATTACATGATGAGAACCTGAAACAGCACCTTAACAGATTGTCAATGCGTACAATTCCACGAAACATTGAAAAATAGAAAATTAAAACATAGTGCTAACCCACAAAGATGATCATCCTCGGCAAAGAGACCGGTTGAAAGTATATTCAACAGCAAGATCATTATAGTCAAGATGAATTCTGAGTTGAGACAACCTGCGTTGTGGATGCATGAGAAGGCTGTAGCTCCTGCTGTTCTTGTAGTTGTAGTTGTTCCCTTTGCAGTTCTCCTTGCCAGCTCCAAACAATGTCCTTGAGTGCGGGTCGAATGTCTTGTTTCACTACCTTCTGATACTCCACGGTATCTCCACTGGACTTTTTCATCTCCACCAAATGGAAAAAAGGAGTGATCTCAAAAATTTCTGCATCGATGCCCATGACTCCTTTCCGGCCTTCCTTTGAACCTTCTATTTTCAGTAAACCTCCATCCTTTTTCTTTATTTTCAGCCTCAAACGCTTAGCGATGTCTTCGAGCTTAGAGATGATGGTGGAGGCAGGCTTGTTTGATGTAAACCTCACTTCTTTCTTCTGCTCTTTCTCCTCAAATAAGCCAGACAAGTCAAAGCCCGAAGAAAAGGAGATAATATCGAAAGCATTTAAGTTGCAAGGCTTCGCCACTTCTTGCTTTGGTTCCACAGCAGCGCAGCTATTCTCATTTATGCCAAATACAGCCTCAGGGTCCAAAGGAACTGGTTCTTTCACTTCGGCTTCAAGAGCACAGGGTCTGGATTGCAAATCCTTCCGAACCCAAGAATTTTCCATTATTTTGGCCATTGATATCCTTATGTTTGGGTTTGGATGCAGTATCTTCGACAGAAGCTTGCGAACTTCGGGTGCAAACCAATTGGGGCATTTAAATTCTCCCTTCGCAATCTTCCTATACATCTCCATCAGATTTGGATCACGGAATGGGAGATAGCCGGCCAGTAGAACATATAAGATCACTCCACATGACCAAATATCAGCTTTAGCTCCATCGTAGCCTTTTCTGTTAATCACTTCTGGAGCAACATATGCAGGGGTTCCACAGGTTGTATGTAGTAAACCATCTTGCCGCTTCGATTCAGCAAGTGCACTTAATCCAAAATCAGAAACCTTTAGATTCTCGTTCTCATCCAACAGCAGGTTTTCTGGTTTCAGATCACGATGAGAGACTCCTCTACTGTGACAGTAATCAACCGCACTGATCAGCTGTTGAAAATATTTCCTGGCAACATCCTCTTTGAGCTTTCCCTTGGCAACCTTGTTGAACAACTCACCACCTTTAACGTATTCCATAACAAAGTAAATCTTAGTTTTGGTGGCCATGACCTCATAAAGTTCCACCACATTGGGATGCCTGATCAGTCTCATGACAGAGATTTCTCGCTTAATCTGGTCCATCAATCCAACCTTGAATACCTTCTCCTTGTCGATCATCTTGATTGCCACACTCATGCCGGTTTTGAGATCCCTTGCATGGTGGACCTTGGCAAAAGTTCCTTGCCCCAACAATCTCCCTATCTCATATTTTTGCATCAACACATTCCCCTTGTTCTCCATTTCAAGCTGCAAGCTTCGAACAAAATAAACAAAAATACACCTTCTACGACAATAGATGCTATATGGTAATTATGAGACAGGAGCTTTCACAAACTGGAATAGCTCAACCATCTTCACAGACATCATGCTTTGACATGATATGCTCTCGGGTATTTCTACACACTCTGTGCATTTGAGCACAGAACTGAGATGGTCCTTGAATTAAATGTTCAGTCTCATCAAGGAAATCCAAGGGTAGCCCAAATGAAGCTACAACCATGCCAACCTCAGCGAAAGAGCTTTCGAGTTTCAAGCACATCTTTCTGCATTCCCTGATTTATTGTGATACACAAGGGGATACAGGTCAAGAAGACTTCGGAAGTGAACCCTTTCGCAGGTGATACAAGCAAAGCAGAAATTCAGTTGATGTCCTCAATCCACCACCAAATGTATGGGTGATTCACCTGAAATGAAGAGGAAAAAAAATGTTAATTATAATCAATAAAAATTGACATAAATCATGCAAAACTATCCCATCAACCAGTAGAACAAAAAACAAGAAAAATTCGGTAACAAGCCATTTATCTCATGAAAAATCTAGCATTAGACAAAGACAGGAACAGAACTCTTGAATAATTATGGCTAGTTTTACCATTACAAAAGAGAGAGAAGAAAATTAAAGAACCTAATAAATTAAATGATTTACAATGATTTAACAATTCTTACGCAACTTAGCAAGCAAAAATTAAATGAGACTAGAAAGAAAAATTATATCAATACTCCAATTCTGCACAAGAAGAAAAAAACATAAACTTGAGAAATAATATAAGCATAAAACATTTTCCATGCAACTTTCACATCTGTACATAAAGAAATGCAAATGTAAATCTTCAAGAATTTTTATTTTTTATGTTTTATGTTTCCCCCCATAAGCTGAAGCGCTAAGCAGCCTCAAATTTTCCATCTTCAACTTCAGGGTCAGGAAAGAAAGAACAATAAACATCACAAGAAGAAAAGACCAATCCATAAAAATTTATAAACAAGGGATTGTAAAAAAATGAAAAAAAAAATTATGTAACCTTGAGATTAACGGAAAAAAAAACCCAGGCAACTAAGAAACTGAAGGGAAAAAAGAAGACAATGTAAACCCAATAAAGATATGAAGAGAAATAAAGAAGAGAAGAGAAGCTACCTTGTAAAACACAAGACTAGAAGAAGAAATCTTCACAGACTAGAACAGAGGAAGCAGTTTCAGGCAGCTGTCTTTGCTCAGAGAGAGAGAGAGAGAGAGAGGTTAAGGAAAGGAAATGAAGAGGAGGATATTTTGGTAAGAAAAAGGCTGAAAACACGGAGGCCTTACGTTTTGCTTTCCTTTTATAAATCCTCCAAGGCCACTTGGCCTTCAATTTGTATGGTTTTCTTTTAAAAAAAATAATAACTAATCTTGATGATTTAATTTAATTCTTTAAATGTCATTTCAACATTCAGTGTCCTCAACATTTTCCATTTCGCCTAATATATAGTAATACAGAAAAGCCCCCCTGTTTTTTTAATCCAGGTAATTATAATCGGTGTTTAGTGAAAATCTTACAAAAACAAGCCCTTAATGATACGAATTTAGTTGCAAAAGTATGTTTAGTAAATCACTGGGTTTATAGTTTAGGTTATAAATTTTTGGGATCAATTAAAAATAAATACCATTTTAAAATTCTTAAAAATTTTAAAATAATATCACCTTAATTTTTTTTTTAAATATCAAACTAGATTTTATTTAAGTTTTAACCCATTTAATTTATTATAGGTTGATGTGACAACTTGATCAAATTAATTTTTACTTAATTTAATATAAAACTCAATACAAGTTAGTATTTGAATAACCAAATTATTAAACACGTTCGAAATCTAAACTTTTAAATACATAGCATAAAACCTTCTTTTGAATAATAAAAAAAAAAGTTTATATATGTTTTTTATTAAAAAAGCCCACTTGTTTAGAGAATTATATATATATATATATATATATATATTTTTTTTTTATGAAAATATTATACATTTTTTTTAAAAAAAAAGGACACGAATTTAAACAGTACAAGATTGCGTTAAAAATAACATAAAATAATTCCATAAAGAAGAAGAAGAGTTTTGTAACAAATTAAGTCTAAAGCGTATTTAAAAAGAAAGTTAAATAAGCGTACTCATAAAAATAGCATTTAACAAAATAATTTCAGAAAAGAAAAAAGAAAAGAAAAGAAGAGTTTATTGTCAAATTAATTAAAGCATTGTCTAAAAAAGTTATGTCAAGAAATCAAATATAAAAGCATTATCTAGGAGCAAGAATAAGTAGTTGCTTCCTTAAACTACTTTGAAGAGATAGATAGATAAATGAATATATAGTGGAAAAAAAAATTCGAGATTCATAAAAAATAATAAAAATATTTGTATTTAAATTGAAATAATTTTTTAACTTCTCTCTCCTACGCCGTGAAATATAAGTAGGTGTGCCATGAAGAACATAAAATTCATCTCTTTCTCTCTCTTTCTTTTTGTTTTTTAGCGTATAACTTTGAAAATTGACAGGCACAAGCATGTGTTTGTGTTACCATGTGTACCATATGTAGCCGTTATTTTTACCTACTTTTTTAAAGTTGGAAATTTGACAAGTTAGTGTTTGATAAAATCAAAATTAAAAATTGCTTTGACGAACTTCGAGGATATCGATGAGTTGATTTTGGCCTAATCTTCAAAAATTGCTTGACGTAATTGTCATTAAAAAGTGTTAACCTAAAGTATTGATCTTATCTTAAAATTCCAAATTAAGATTGGTCAATTAAACTTTGGTCACATGGAAAACAAAGAAAAACAAGTTGGCTTTGATTTTTTATTTCTTAGAATTGAAATGAAGCCAAAGCTTACCAGAGAATTCAATTCCAACGTCTTCTTTAAGTTGAATATGAATTGGGAAGTTTAATGGATCTTGCCTACAAAGCATTTTGAAAAGAAACATATCTATATGTTTTCATCTTATCTTAATCATGTTTTTCTAAGCTGACAAGATTATGAGTTAATTTAGGTCATATTTGATCAATTTTCCCTGTTGTTATTAAAATCCAGCCCAACCTACGACTCAAATCATCTAGTTATAAGAAAGCTTATCGAGTCAAATTGTGTTATCTAGATCACGAGTCAACTCAACTTTCAACTTGGATCACCTAGTCATGGATAAACATAATATGTCGGATTGGTGTTTAAAATAGTGAATACTAGAAAGGATTACATTAAGACTAAATTTGTAGTTTCTCCATGATGTTGTCCTTGATGTGTTATTAACTGAGTTGATTAAATCATGTGATTCTATTATGGTCAAATAAGAATGATTAATCATGTATTTGATGAGGAAACATATGGGCTAGAGGTCATCTGCTTGATATTTGACATGGAAAGAAAAATTTAATAGGAAAATTTATTTTTATTAATTGACATATAACAAAGGTATTTTATAATGTACTTTGCGCAAATCAATACAATAACAACAATAAAATTTAAATCAAAACTATCAACTATTTTTTTATTATTATTTTATTTTATTTAAAGATAAATTTATATGACTTATATGAATTTAGTCAATATCATATGTAATATAAAAAATATATTTAATTAAAAAAATATAAATATCAAGTAGATAGTTACAATCTATATGGTCATTAACAAATCAACCCTGAACATTCAAGGTCTTGTTAATTGGCCCATTCAATCCTACTTTATAATAATTATATAATATATCCATCAATTTAAGCCACGAGATTAAATTGATGTATTGAAGATGCACAAGAGAACTATCGATTTTGCCACTGTATATATATATATATATATATATATTGTAGCAGATTGTCTTAAACTTTTCTTTTCTACCGTTGGTAAGTGTGGTTCTCTACGAGACAATGAAAGAATTAAAATTTAGCTTTTATTCTTACCTAAACCATAGTTAGAAAACCTGATTTCTAGCAAAACTAGATTCATAAAATGAATGAATTAATTCGATTTAATTTTATTTTTTAAAATTAAAATAATATTATTTTAAATTATTTAAAAAAAAAACAATAACAAGATTTTTTTTGATAGAGTTTAAATAGGTCCTCCAAATCACAAGTTAACTTAGCTCATATTATGTATATTTTTCCTTATTTTTGAGAATATCTAAATCGGATCAAGCCCCTAATTCAGATTTTATAAATATGATTATAACTAATAATTGATCTTAGAAGATTAACACTTACTAATATCTTAATTTACATTTTTTTTACATTATTATCTACTAGGTTTTTGAAATTCTAGAATTGAAGGGCTGACCAATGAGAAATTTGTTAGCAAAACCCTATTAATGTCACTTTCTGACTTTTATTTTATTTTATTTTTGGGGGTTAGAAGAATTAGTCAGCCATTTTTTGCCATGAGTTTCTTATTTTTGGCATCACATTGCTGATTGCTTTGAGCAACTCGAAGCTTCTTACTTCTTACCTGGTCATCACTTCAAGCCAATTGGAAAGTGCCACGTGTTGAAGATGGAAATAATGCACGCAGGTGTGACCTTCCTTAGGTACGTCGTGACGACAGTCAATTTGTGGCAGGCGTCAACTGCTTTCATGGACCATACACGTGCCCCCATCATTTTCCATGATGGCTTGCCAGGCAAGTCGATCATTGCTTCTTTTCATAAATGGGGAATTTCTGGGGAGGTACCGTTGCGCCGTCACTAGATTACAGATTAATAACGTATAAGGTTATTGTTGCTGAGGATTGTTTTAAGTTCAATAATAGTACATGTTCTTAAATAAAAAAAGAAAATAAAAATTCATGTACTTTTTATCAACAAAATATTCCGACGAGTTCGATTTGTCAGAAAAATATTTCATAATGTGTGATAATTTGTGATAAATAATAATACAAAGAAAATGGTGATCGGTGAATGATTATAACATGTTATGAAGATAAAATAATAGTGGTAGTAGTTGTTATGGTCACAATATGGATTGACAATAAATCCTAAAAAGTCAAAATATATATTTTATAAGAATATAATATAATGAGAACATATCATAATATATCAGTATTATTAGAATAAAAATTCTGAACCACATGAATATTAATTTACAAACTAGAAATATAAAAAAGATATCATAGAATCAAATAATTTTTTATAAGTCATTTTAGTTCATTAGAAAAAAAAAGAAGAAGAATTACTCTTACACAAGCTAAATAAATTCGACAACAATAATATAATTAAATTTGAATATTTTATCCTTATAGAAAGTATTTAAACTCTTGAAAATAGAACCTAATGGATCTATGTTTACGAGTTAAATTATCATATGTACAAAATTAGCCCAAAACATATACTAATAAACTTGAAAGTATGGATCTAAAAAAATTTAGGATCATAACTGAAAACTAATTAACAATTAAGCCCAAATAAATCTTAAGTTATAGCTAAAAATAATTAATTTATTAAATTTAAATAAGTCCTAGGCTAGAGCTAAAAATAATAAATTTATTAAATTTAAATAAGTCTCAGGCTATGACTAACTAATTAAACTCAAAAGCATAAATTAAGAATAAAACACTAAGTTGTCAAAAATTAAAAAGAATAAAAGAATAAAAAAACAATTAAAATTAAAGTATTTATAAAATCCCTGCCTACCACACATATCCTAGAAAAAAAGAAGAAGTTGCTGCCACTTGTATTTAGGAGAATTTATTGTAGACTTTAATTAATCCCTTTGTTAAAAGGAAAAGTTGTTGTCCATTTATTTTCTATTGATGCTCATGTTAAATGTCATTATAGCCAAGGAAACTACTTTATTTTGCAGCCAGATATTTTTATAATGGAAGGAGAAACTGCCGTCACTTTCAAATTCATGTTGTAGATAAATTAAACTCTTCTTGCAATTGAATTAAATGGACTAGAACATCCTCTTAATGCTTTAATAGATCTCTTAAAATCAGCCCTTCCAAAAATCTTTATAACATGCAATGATTTTTTTATGGTGTTTGCAGATTAATCCATATTAAAAATAATAATAATAATAATAATGATAGTAGCAAAAGTGGTTGAAGTTAATATTACTAATGAATTATTGTCCATCAAATATTTTAAGAAATTGATATGAAAATATTTTTAAATAAGTATAAAGCAGATTATAAAATATTTATGGTGATCAATTTTTTAAAAAATATTTTTTGAAAAGTAAATAAAAAAAATAATTTATATCGCAAGTTTCATTTGGATTCTAGAATAAATTGATAATATTAGTATAAGAAGTGGATGCTTAATATCTAAATTCATTGAACATATATATATCCTACTTGGTATTTTAGTATGTGTTTGATGGCAAAGCATCTTTTAGTTGAGAAATCAAGTTATATAATGTTTTCTTGTACATTTTAAAGTATTTTAGGCTCAATTAATTACAAAGAGACAACTAAGATGTGTGCCTCAAGTTGCACGAAATCTATAATGTTCCTTGTTTACACACATTGTCACGCGGCATTCCCTATTTTATAGCTCAATAATAATAATAATGATTGAGAATATAGGAAAAGAAAACAATTTCTGAAGATCTATCCGTGGAGGTCCCAACAAGTGAAGGGTTGCCTAGCTAAGATCATGCCAAAGTTGATTAGCTTAATTATAAATTAGTGTTTCTCTCCTTCCCTAGTTGGGATTTTGGAATAGTTTTTGTGTAGTACTATGATTAACATAATTGTTTTAGATTATTTTATAATCCGGTCCAACAAGTGAAGGGCTACCTAGCTAAAACTATGCCAAAGTTCATCAACTTAATTATAAATTAGGGCTCGTCTCTTTCCCTAGTTGAGCTTTTGGAATAGTTTTTGGAGAGTAATATGATTAGCACAATTATTTTATTTTTATATACGGAGCCACTCATGTTATCTAGCACAACCTAATCTAATTTATTTTATCGTTTTCTTGCACAGTTAATCTGATTCAATGCTTAAGTTATAGGTTAGATGAGTTAACAAGAGATTTTAATGGTTATAAAACAAATTTGTATATTAGTTAGATAAATAAAAGAGATTTATCTCACGTTGAAAAAGTAAAAAAAATTTCGTGTACCTTATAATACAGAGATCAATTTAATATATTTGAATATTAAAAAAAAATTGAAGATAATATATATATGATGATACTTGACACTTGGACATTTAGTTTTATGTAAAATAAATAATTTTTTATTTTTAGAATTAATTAATTATACATGGCACCTCTTATAAAGTTATTTAGTTAATTTGTCTGAAAAGTTATTTTTAAATTCTACAAACATATTGATATGAAAAAATATAACTTTAAATTTTATAGATATAATAATATAAAAATATATTTTTTTATAAATATCATTTTGATATTTATAAAAATCATTTAGAAAAAATCTTTTCTTTTCCTGTTTTTTATATACAAACTTTTTGATTCTGTTTATTAGAAACAAAACAATAATTTTTAAAAAATTTGTAGAAGTTGGTGTTTATAAACTTAAATCTTTATTATATTTCGAATTTTAACTCTGCAATAATAATAAATATAATAATAATAATAATAATAATAATAATAATAATAATAATACTTTAAAAATAATAACTTTAACGTTTATTTACTATACCCACTAACATAATATTAACTTTATTACAACCCGAGACGGGTGGAGCATTAAGTTTGCTTTCTTGACCAGACATTATCATGCATTTATAACGTGGGGACAGAACATTCTCTTACGCGTCGCACTTTTATTTAGAGTGGAAATAAAGAAAGGTTGCTGCCATGATTTCGGGTGATCTAATTTAGCTACTGTTTGGCGTTGTGTGTCAGGGTGTGTTTAGCCGGACGGTTTAACCTGTTTTTAATTTAAGTTTAATTTTTTTGCTAAAATTATTAAGATTTTTTTATGTTTGGAATCATTTTATTGTGTTAATATAAAAAATTAATTTTTTAAAATAAAAAATAAATATTATTTTTAATGTAATTTTAAGTAAAAAAAGCATTTTCAAAAACAATTATTATTACTCTCAAAGTCTTTAATAAGAGTTGGATAAATTTTGAATTTTTTATATATTTTTAAATTATTTTGATGTGTTGTTATTAATTTTTTTAAAATAAAAATATTATTTAAATATATTTTAAAAAAACACTTTAAAAATCAATAATTACCCAATAACCGAACAGCCCACGGTAGCATGCAATTATGCAGCACAGACATGGCACTTTCATTGTTTCACCGATTGGTATTTCTTTCCCACAATTTGGTGGGTATATGAAGAAATCCAAAGCTTTATTTCAAGATCAATGATTTCCATTTCACCAAATATTATCCATAGTTTGAGAGGATCTTTTTTTTTAAAAAAAGAATATATATTAATGGCTAATTATTAGGATAAAAAAATTACTAGTAAATTGGATCGTTAATCTCTCATACGCACAGGCTTTAAGGGAGACAAGTGCAAGAATATAACCTTTTTTCATTTCAATTTTTTTCTCCACTCTCAAAAAAAAAAAAGAAGAGAAAAAGAAGTTATTTGAGAAGCAAGCTTATGCTCTCACTTGTACCTAAATTAAATATTGTGAATAGCATTTGAAAAGGACTTTGAGCGAAGACCGTTGATAACATGATGCCCTAAGAATGCCTTAAATTAAGAAAAGTAGATGGTTTTTTTTTTTTTTTTTCTCGCATGGCGGCAAAAGACAAAGGACATGGAGTCCAGAATGCCTATGCCCCACGAGATGACGCGCACGCTTCTTCTTCTCCGAGGTGCTTTCCTCGCAAGGCCAAGATGTGCAAAGCAAAGACTTGGGTTAGCATTTTCTGTAAGAGCCCAGCTAAAGCCATTAGTGCATCCATCAATCACATGCATGATGACTGATATGCGCAATGAGCAAGAACTTTGACACAAATCACGAATTCAAAACATTCTACTCTTGTATAGATATAAAACCTGACTTTTAGCACATCATCCAACCTAAAGTCCACTTCATGGATTGAATTGGATTGATTGAACTAGCTCAATTCAAAACAACACATGAGATTTTGGTTGGATTAATCGAGTTATGAGTTAATTTATTTGATTAATTAAGTCTTAAGTTGATAGGTTATCGGATTGATCTGCTATACTAAATTAAGTTTAAGTTTAATGACACTTTGTTTTTTCCTTCATTACTGTAGGAATTCTTCCCTGCCTCATTTGGGATGCGACTAATTTGCTTTAAAGCTACCCTTTTAGATTGTTTTGTGCACAAGTAGCATAAACGTGAATCATTTTGATTTAATAGTAAAGGATATCTTTAGATTGACTTGTGCATTGTGCATCAAGGATCAAGCTTTAATTGGAATGATCTTAGAAGACATCCTTCATACTAACTTGACGTATTTATATAAATAAGTTTATTTAAATGATAATCCCAAAGTTTTAACTTCAAACTCTAAAAGCAGAGGGGGGGAGGGGATGAGAATTTCTTGACCACAACTTCAATTCTTTGTAATTTAGTGAAGCGATATGTGATGACGATGATTAAGAGGATGATCTACAATTCTACATAATGACCTTTATAACAATCGTGAACTTTTTTGCCACAGGTTATTTTTTACTAGCCAGATGACCTTTTGGGCCTGACAATGTAGGCAGTTTTGCATTTATAATACGTTATGGGCTTGAGCAATGACAGAATTCAACAAAGAGAATAAAATCGTGAAAGAAGCGAATATCAACGGTTGGATTTTATGTTTATATATATATATATATATATATATATCTTGGGATGCATGTGGCGAACCCCCTTCACTCTAAATGACTGCTTCCGCTAGAGAAATATGATCAAATTTCGTATGGCCATAACGTGCCCAAGAGAAAAGCAGCAGCTTGCACAAAGAGGCAACAAAACTTCAAGGATAACGAGTCAATTCCACCACCTTAGTCCAAATACATGCCGCACAGGTTAAACGTGCTGGTAGTAGTTCTCGCTCCTTGGAAAATTCCAGGAAGGTGTAGGCTATACTAAAGACACGCCGTTGCATGTAGCTGCACACATGGCTCAGATCAATGACCATATTAGAAACCGTTTACTACGGTGATCATTTCTATTTTTATTTTTTTTAAAAAAAAAAACTATTTTACATATAATTAATAGATAAGCTAAAATATAACATGCTCTTTATCCATTTTATCTATAAAGATTTTATTTATTTATTTATTTTACATGTAAAAATTTAACTCATGTTAAATTTAACAACTAAAAATATTTTTCTTAAATCTATTTTTTTAAAACTTCAATCCCAAAAAATATCATAATACCAGAACACACACTTAGCCTTGTGTTTGTTTTTATAGTAAAAAAAAACACTTTTAAAATTACTATTTTTTTTTTGCTTCAAAGTAGTATATATATATATATATATATATATATATATTATTCAAAATAAATTTTAAAAAATAAAAGATTTTAAAAAAATAAAAAAAAATTTAATGTATTTACAAGCAAAAGCAATAAACAATTTTAGAAAACAACCGCTATTCCAATCTAAAATACTACTTAAGTCATCCATGATGTCTATGCTGCCATGGTTAGAGTTTAATTTATGATTACACTTCTTATTCCAGATTGGGGAATGAAAATCTCCAGAATTGGAATCAACAAATTTAACCGGAGGTGAAAAAGAGTTGCCAAAAACTAAAATGAGTACGAGACAAGGAAAAAACAATAAAGTTACTAAATGGAGTAAGCACACAGTGTCAATGATAAAGCTAACCTACACTAGCAAACAGAAGTTCCGAAACCAAACTAATTCGATTGTACAGAAGTTGTGCTGAGTAAATAAATGAGTTTCCATATCTATGATTTTTATATTACAGATGAAATGATTTCAATCATAAATTGAAATTACAGTGCATTATAATTACAACAGAAGCATAATAATCACACACACCTGGAACATGAGCATTTTGTTTCTGGTTTATCTTTTGCGCCATGATTATGAATCAGCCTTTAGCACCGCCGAAGCCTGCTCAATGCTGTCTTCAGGCTCTTTGCATGCATGTAACACTGTGCATAGATCTGTTGTTTCAAGAAATTGCTCTGCATTGGCAAGGATCACGGGACCATACTCAAAAACCAGCCTTTTGCACTGCCAATATTTCAAACAAGATGTTAGAGAAATAAATTAAATCGAATGTTGAATTTTCATGTTACTTAACCGAGAATTTTAACAGCCAGGCAAAATTCCACTAAAATCTCAATGTAGTGTTTCATTAATTTGCCTAAGAGAGTTCACTGTGTAGTTTTCTTATATATGGTGATTCTAGAATGCAAAAAATTGAGCATGAGTATAGAATGAAATTTCATCAATCAACCAAGATTGCCACAATCATGTACTTAAGAGCGGTGACAAATCAAATAGGTGACCATCTGTTGATAGTCATATTAACAAGATAGAAAAGCTTAATTAAATTGTGGTGCGGGTGGAGCGATCTTCTGAAATATATAATTTAACTGAAGTGTAATACTTTAATGTTTGAAACCGCTTGGAAGTGCCGTAGCTTCCACTTTTAGATGCTTTTCAAAAGTGCATTTTCCTTCAAAAAGAATCAAATTGATGCTTATTTTAGCTTTTTTTTATGATTTTAATACACTTTTATCAAAAATCAGAAAAAAAATTATTTCAATGTATTTTCAAGAGAAAAATATTTTTGAAAAGTACCCTGCATCATAATACTAAATTAGCACAAAAATTCCAATATTGTTCTCACCTTATGAGCATATTTCTCCATGGAGTTACATGCCTTCAAAAGCAACTCAATTATTTCCAGCTGAAAGAAAAAAAAAGCAAGAATAAGCAATAGGTTGACTAACTGGTAAAGAGCTGCAAAACATGCATCATGCATCACACATGATAAATATTAAATCAATAGAGATAAATTATTTTTAAATTTATGTTGTTCAACAACAGTATATGGATGTCTTTTGAGTCCATAATGCCTAATGGCATCACAGCCATCCTCACAGAACTCTTGAGAATTTCAAAATATTGATTTAGAGATGATTTGCTCTATCTACGGCTAAGACTGGTGTAATATAACTCTATATTGCAATGAGGTGACAATTTAACAATCTCACTAAACAGTTTCCAGAAAATATAAAGAGGAAGAGGAAGAAAGTTCCATTTCCAGTTTCTATTTTTCTTCTGGACTGGACAGGTGTATCATAGGGTATGATTTTAACAACTAATCAGCTATTTATTGCTTGCCGGTCAGACAAATGGATTGCCACAATGGTGCCTTCTGGTCTTTGGTAGGTCACTGATCCAGAAAACAAATCTAACACAAGTGATGGATCAATAACTGCATCCACATAATGCAGCAGTAATGACAAAACATCCTTTATAATCATCATTCCTTATGATTAGCCAACAGTCAAATACAAACCTGTGTGTCAGGATCTTTCAACTTGACTAGTACTTCTGAAACAGCACGTTGGCAAATGCTACAGCTATCGTCATTGCGTTTTGCAGATAAAATTTTCATTTCTTGACAGAGATTGAATTTGCGACAGAAATCTTCAGATTGCACTGAGGAAACGTATGAGAAGAAAATAGAAGAATAGTAGTCCACCAAAGTGATGCACTGTGTAAACAAAACATAAAGCATTAGAACTTTTTTAAGTATCATGATTAAGTATTGAACAATTTTAAGATACACGGAATGTTTACAAGCTTCTCCAAGGCCAGAGTTCCACCACTAATCAACCATATTGGGTGGATTTGGTCAATTTAGACACTATCATGCATACAACTAGAAATAGAAATTTGCAGTGCATGCATTTACACTATAATTATTCACATTGCATAACACAAACACTCCCTGCAATCATTAACTATCCAATTAGCATTTGTAGCCAGTTCGTTGACCATTTAAACAGACTATCCAGTAGTCCACTAACGCCTTCTGAACTTATGTCAACGATAAGGTTTTCCATTTTAGGAATCCACTTCATGTAACTACAATTGGTTATCGACTACCATGGACTTAGATAACATGCTCATTTGTATTTATAGCAAATGGGACTAACAATAGCACTCAACCTATCCACTCAGGCCTGCCTGCTTTCAAACAAAAAATCTCCTTGATAAATTTTGCAACAGATGTTAATGAATGCAGCTCCTCGCTGCAGACTAATTCCCACCATAGTGGATGCTCAGAATTATATATTATCAGATGCATAATATAGATCAACATGCAAGAATTATTCAATTGGCAAACCAGAAACAAAATATTGCCATGCTGGAAAGAGGTGAAGGGCCAAACAATTTTCTTCCAATTCAACAACCAATAATTGCCAGCCAAAAAACTAAAGGTTACCTCTTGCTCGAAAGTAGTCAACCGTGAACAGCTTCTGTGAAGCTTTTCAAGAATTTCAGTCTGTGTTTTGTTTTCAGCTAGGTAATCAAGTGCCTGCGAAGCAAACTCCTCACACAACGTGCACACCTCATCTTTCCTGGTAACGTTGTTTGTTGTTTGAATTTCCTTTTCTTGCTCCTGGTTTTCCATTATTTCAACTGAACAAAGAAGTAAAGCATCATTATTTCGAACATTTTTCAGAATTAAACTTCATATCAACAATCCTAGAAAAAGCAAATTTCCTTTCCATTCAGAAAGGACAGCTGATTGGAAGCCACATATTTGAAGCGTGTTTAAATGGGAGAGATCATACAAGGGCATGCTTTGCAAAATATCAGATTGCAAAGATGAGACAATTTTGTTTCTAGATATGAGTGAGAAAAAGGTCCCAAAAAGTTATCACATTTAGATAAAGTAACAGATGATTTTGTGCTTATGTTTAACGAGGGACCTGTCAGCCTCCAGCCAAAACACCTTGTTACACCAAGGAGAATGGCTATAATTACTGCCAGCACCCATCACCCCAAGTTTTCCCCCCCCACTTTGGAGACAGTGAGACAGTAACATTGATCGTGTCTTTCTGAGGCAGTTCAATATACAATCTAAAACTCGCAATATACAATCTAAACCCCACCCCACTAACCCAAACATGAACCAAAAAAAAAAGGAAAAAAAAAGAAGACAGAAAAACACAACATAAGCAGCGAAAATGCAAGTGGATCGGTGACAGGATTGTCAGGACATCACCAAATTAAGTATGCTCCATTGGCGTGCTCTGCAGGGTGTTAACATGAAGCTGCTAAAGGGCTTAACCAGTAAAACTGTTACATAATAAGTTCAGATATCACTGACATCTGACTAAACAGAACATTACTTTAATCAATTTTCCCGGGCAAGCAATACAAGAAGCTGTGTGCACCAGAATAAATTTAAAACATGCAATTGCAATGGCTCTATAGGCCTGAAATTGCAGAGACTGATAATTAGTATACGAAAAGGGTTAATAGATAACCTGATATTTCATAGGTTTCTGCGGTTGTAATAAAAATCTCTGTGGCTGCCATTTGTCTAGCCGCAATGGAGCCAGCAGCACCCAGTGCAAGAAGAAACAACAACCCGATCCTCAAGTCCATAATACCCTGAACTTGCATCAAGTTAAAACCAAACAAATTCTTCCCAGCCATTTACAAACAAATATGCAAACAAAATCGATGACAACAAAACAGAAGAACATAATTACTTAAAATCTGGATTCATGACAATTGCTGAGAAGTGAGTTTTACATGGCAAGTAAATACATCCTATCCATATACATTTACTATTCCGAACTATATCTGTATTAAAATATCCGGTTGCTTTCACAGTTACAAGTTCCCCAGGAAAATGACATTCCTTCTTCCACAATCTAACCATCCAATTAAAACTCATAACTATCTCTATTATCATAGCCCAACATCAAGCATTACATGAACACAGCTCCACATAACCTATTAACTTAACGAAAATCCTCACAACCCCAAGCATTCTCCTTCGCAACAACTTGGAGCATTTAAAGTCACCATCAGACATCTAAACACAACACTTTGACGGAGTCAACAACAACACTACATAGCAATGTCCAAATCAATAAAGTCATTTGCCCCTCACATTGATGCGATTAACAATTAGCTAAAAATCTGTTTCTTCTTTAATACAATTAATTAATTCGCATCTTTTTCTGGCTAATTAACTGTAGATTAGATGCTTCAAAGCTACGGTTAGGTTGGAAATTTAATAATAATCGACTTGTTTTAACCTCACAATAACCGATAATCAGAGCTCAAACAAGAAAATTAAAACTAAAAATATGCATAATTAAGTCAAAAATGGATTGATTCCGATTTTTTATCAAATAAATAAATAAATATTAATTGAAGAAAAAGAAATCGATGAAATCGAAAATTATCTAATAAAAATTAAAGAAATAGACGAAAATTAAACGCAAAAAGATTGTTTGGAAACATAAATACGGATTACCAGGAACCAAACAAGATATATAATAGAAATCGAGAGATTTTATTTACCTTAACAATCAGAGAGGAAACTGATTCCTCCTCTTGGAATTTGATTTGAGTGTGTCAGGTAAGCCAAAGAGGAGGAGGAGAATTGTTGGTTGGTTTCTCAAGCCGCTCGCACGCTTATTTAAATTCAATGTTGAATCACCTGGCTACGTGTTGCTATGGGAATGGAGGGTTAAATGTTACTGACGATGACGTGGCGATATGTGAGTCGATGGTGAACTTTGACTTTTGGTCTATGGTTGGGAAGGGTAGTTGATGCAAGGAAGCAACGTGGAAGAATATTCCAACCTGATGGATTGCTAGTGCTAACAGGGAGAAGGAAGATATTTTTTATACTTCTTTATTTTTTTTTTCAGATAAGCTTGACTAGCAAACAAAACGGGATAAATAAATTTTCAATCCATTTCTTTGTCAAGAAAATAATTGTGTATAAATACTAGTTTATCTGCAATTTGCACACTTAGTATTTAAGGCATGATTATAATAGTGATTTGGTTCCAGAGTATTTATAATAATAATAACAATTATTTTTTAAAGTAATTTTTACTTGAAAATATATTAAAAATATATTTTTTTATATTTTTAAAATTTATTTTTAATATTAGAATATCAAAACATCGAAAAACACAAAACAAATTAATTTAAAAAAAAAAAAGAAATCTAGTTGAAACGCAGGGCTAAAACCCCCTTAATTTTGTCTAAAAATTTAGTTGCGAGTTAGCTACAATTTGTTATTTTTTAAAATACAAGAAGCAAGGTTTAAAATATAGTTTTTATAATGATTGTCATTATAATAACGATTCATTTTTAAAATATTTTTAGCTTGAAAATACATCAAAGTAATTTTTTTAAAAAATTTATTTTTGATATTAACATATCAAATAATTTAAAATTAAACAGAAAAAATTAATTTTTTTTATAAAAATATTTTTTAATTAAAAAAAACTAATGAAATAATAGAGCATATTGCCAAACCACATATTAAAAATTAACCGAACGGGTTGTGGTATGGAAAAAACATAACCCTGACCACAATATGAGCTTTTAATCTAATCCAGATAACCTTTTTTAAGAAAAAGATGTTTTGAAAAAAAAAATCAACAAAAATTTATTTTAATTAAAAATAAATTTAGTTTAAAATGAAACATTATCCGAGTTGAGTTTTATAATTACAGGTTTAAAATAAATTTAGCAAATTCTTAGCATGGGTCGTTATTAAATGTTAATCTCAAAATTAAATTGTCAGTAAGGTTTGAATCTCAAGAGTTCATTTAAGACGACGAGTTGATCTATAAGAACATAGTTTTAATGTAAAAGTAGTTGTGAGGATACTCTTTATCATTAAAAACCAAGAAATTCAAGTCCTCGTACTGGTGCCAATAAGATGTGTTGAATCCTCATGCAATTCACCTCATCCTACAGTAAACTAGGTTCATTTCTTTTGTAAGTGACTGTTTGAAAACGCCATCCAATTTTTATTTTAAAAATTAATATATTTTTTAATATTTTTATATCGTTTTAATATGTTAATATTAAAAATAAATTTTAAAATAAAAAAATATTATTTTAATATATTTTTAAATAAAAAAATACTTTAACCAAAATTAATATCAAAAATAAAAATTTTAGTAATCATGGCGGATAGTAAATCCGAGACACATTGGAGCACATGGAATGGTTAGTGATTTATAGGTCAATTTCATGTTCATTTGTTTTACTTTTGCACCGACAAAATCTAGGCAGCATCTAGGCTTTGCTTTGCTGCTAATTAAACATGATGGAGAAATGTTCGATGTGTAGCAGTTCCTTAGTGATTGCAAGTCTAAAAATTGACGTGCCTTTCGTCCCAATCCATTTGTTTTCAAGCATAAACTCTCTTAGCCTTGGGTGCTCCATTTTAATCTCGAAACAGAGAAGTCATTGCTGAGAAATCAGACAGCATTCCTTGATCAAGAGGCTCCAAGAACATCAGATTGGAGTACGAAGATTATATGAGAGGATTTTGATCACCAGACAGCCATTTTAAGGGGATGGCATCAAATAGCAGGCAGAAACATTAAAGCATAGCAACCGGCTGGCCGCTTTAAAGAAAAGATGCATATCATAATATTACAGCAAACATATTAAGGACAAATACCTAACATAAACAACTGCATGAGAACACCAGGAACACTAAGAAACAGGAGAGTGGAAGAGGGAGTAAAAGCAATATGAGCGAAGAAATTAGAAGTTAGTGTCGTTGCAAACCAAAGAAACTGGCCACTGGATCACCTCAAGTTTGGAGTTGGCTTCTTCTTTTTCTTACTCTGCTTTGTCAATAGAAGCGAGAACCGAGCAAATCCAAACTTCTTCCTCTTTCCAGAAAACTGCTTCTGACAGTTCTCCTTGTCAACCTTCCAGCTTGGGGGTAAATCAACATTTTGTTTACCTAGCATTTGACCCAACGACACCTTTCGCTTCATAGTAACCTTTTCTGCCATTGTCCCTGTCTCAAACTCTTCAGGCAGATGTAGTTTCCTGCTAAGTATTTGCCCAATTGATAGGGTTGGCTTCAAAACAGGTGTCGAGCCATCGCTTACTAGGTTCAGTCCATTCACATCAAGCAAGCGAGAGTCCCTCCTATGATGAGATGGGTGGGGGTTTTTAAACTTAGCAGAGTTGTGAATGGAACGCCTTTTCTGCCCATGCTCAGATCTCCACCTGCGCAGAGCCTCTTCAACCGCCAGCTTTCCCTTATTTGCAGCTTCAACTCTGTTTAGTGCTTCTTCCAAGGCCTTTTTGCTGGTTTTGATTTCTTCTGTAGCTTCCTCCACTTTCTTCAAGACTTCCATCTTTGAAACATTTGCTTCATCAACTTGAAGCATGGCATCTACTACCTTAGTCTTGGAAAGTTCCTCAGCTTCTCTAGCTTTGCAGGTTAGAGACGAGTACTCTTCAAATGTAAGAGTTACTCCTTCAGGTTTTTGTGTGGACTTCGCAGATGAATTCTCATGGCATGACAAAGCCTTGATCTCTGCAAGAGCAACAGCTTCCACTGCTCTAGCTGCTTCCTTCATTTTTCTTGCAGCAATCAACCTGATCTCTGCTGTTTGTATCCTACTTTTTGTTTGTTCAATCTCAGATAATGTTCTCAAAACTTCAGATTTCGCTGCATCACCCATTTTCTTGAACTGCTCTGCTTCAGAACTCAGTCGCTGGAGCTCCCTAGAAATATCCACAGGATTATCAGAACCACCATTCATTTCAGCATCTTTTGCCCGTTGAAGCTTTTCTTTTGTCTGGTTCAGCTCTTCCTCAAGAGATGATATCTTAGAGGAATTCGTGGTCAACCTCTCACGAGTCTTTTCAAGTGAAATTCTTTCCTTCTCTAATTTCTTGTTAAGTAACTCAACAGAAGTTCGAGTGTCTGCAAGATCATTAGTAGTCCTAGAAAGGTTCAACTTGGCCTGTTTGAGTTCCAATAAAATTAAGCCAGGGGCTGAAGAGGGCAATGGGCTCAAACCTCCCATCAAATTCTGATGATTGGGATCCTCAAGGTTATCCTTCTTTTCTTCATCAAAATTAAAAGTCTCATTTCTAGCATCTGCACTTGACTCCAGGGCCGCCTTAACTTCAGCTGCTTGTTGCTGTAGCTTTAACTTAAGCTCTTCCTCCTTGGGATTTTCAAGGTTATCCTTCTCTTCTTCATCAAAATTAGAAGTCTCGTTTCTAGCATCTGCACTTGACTCCAGGGTCGCATTAACTTCAGCTGCTTGTTTCTGTAGCTTTAACTTAAGCTCTTCGACAATCCCTTTTGTCGTTTCTAGTTCTTTTAAAATATCCAGTGTTTCCCTTTCTTTCACAAACAGGTCTTTCTCCAGCAGCTCTGCTTGTTCTTCCACCTTTGCAATGTCAATATTTTCCATGTCCTGCCAATATTGAACAGGAAAAAAACAAGAAGCGTGAATCTCCTTAGAAGGAAATCAAGCACCACAGGAAAAAAAAAAAAAAAAAGCATCCAAACACAAAGTAAGCACACTTAATGTCTCTTGTTGGGTGTTAGTGCACGCATACACAACTAGCAGTTCCAGGCTGAATAATGTATCATAGATATACAAAATCTAAACGCGTGAATGTATTTCTCCATTGATAGATCCCCCATCATGTATCAATGTTGATCTTAATCCCCTTTACTGAACTTCTCAATAACAACCTACAGAACATGAACACTCCTCGGATTTTCTCACCCGCAACTACTAACTACCTCCCTTAAGTATGAGTTGATCCATGACCTGGCAGATTTCATGGTAACTGTAACAACAAAGTGTCTCTAATAAAACTAAAATATAAAAATGTACAGCCTTCCGACGAAAATTCAGAATCCAGCAGATCATCTTTTGTCGCTAAAATTGCCAGTACACAGTCTTCTAAACAACACAAAAATAATAGCAACATTTAAATTTGACCCACAAATTATGCAACTCCAACATAGTCATCCACATTTTTCAAATAACCTCATGATTTCCTAACAACTATGACACAAATAAACGCCTAAATTATCAAAATTCAAACTTTTTACATCCAAAACACACATTTCCTTTAAAAAAAAGTTATAAAAAGAAGACTTTTAAAAGAAATGACGCACAAATTTAGCAAGAACAAACAAAACCCCAATTTCATAGAGAGAGAGAGAGAGGGGAACCTCTGGTTTTTGTTGAGAGGGTTTCCAGTACCCGATTCCACCAAATCGACTCACTGCTTCTCTAACTGACTCAAACGGAGCTGATGTATCAATCTCCGCCCTCATACTCCCAGAACCTGACCCTTTTTCTTGGCCCAGGATTCTCGAGCCCGAACCCGATTCGCTCATTTCGGTCTCCATTACTTCAATTTCGAAAACCCACAAAAAATTGCTCACTGTTTGTTTATCAGTTCTGAAATTCAGATAGAAGCTTAGGAGAAAGTGATGGTGTTTGTAAAGGGACAGTAAACGTACAGAGTTTTAAGACAGTAGAGTAAGAGGGGGAGAGACAGAGAGAGGGAAAGGAACTAAAAAGATAGGCAAGGTATACGTTAGAGTTTCGTAGGTGTCGAATTTACTTAAAAGCCCTTGAGAATAGTAACAGTTTATCATGTTTATTTATAGGGTGATTGGGATTATAATAGAGTTTATTTTTAAAAATGGGGATTGTTTGATATTTTCAAAAATATGTGAACTTTAAATAAATTTAAAAGTTGAGAAATTAAATATTTTTTATAGAATACAATGAGATTGAAAGTGTTTTTCCAAAATCTTTTTAAATAAAAAATTATTAAATATATTATTATTTTATGTTTTTCAAAAGTTTCGATCGTACCATCTCATAAATGTTGTAAAATACAAAGGCCTAAGGGGTTTTTCTGTATTTTACCTCGTTGTGCAGGGAAAGTGGGGAGGGATATTCTTCTGCTATTGGTTTTGTTTTAATTTTATGATGCGGCGGTTCCTGATTTTGAAAATAGTGGGCCCATTACAATATCAACGGATTTCTGTGGCTTTGAAACTTGAACTATCATCATAATCAATGGCTTTAGAATCTGGAGACACTCGTGTACGTTGATTATAAAATTAATCAAGTGGTATGATTAATTAGCACCAAATCCCATGAATTAGCATTATATTCATTTAACTCTACATCAAGCTGCTAAAACTTTGGTTGTAAAAAATATTTTTATTTATTGACGATAAAGGGTATTTAAAAAAAAATTATGTGTGTCGATACTAATTTTTTTCCTAAAAGGTTTTAAATATTAATTATAACTTGATAATTTTTTAAATGTCGATATTAATGCTTTAAATCTAAAAAATTAACGAAGGAAATATACTTTTTAAATGTCTAACAAATCAGTTTGCATTATATTATTATTTTTATCTAATTACTCTTATGTTATTAATCCAACAAAATATAATAAAATGAATATTAGCTAGTATTTCTTATCCTGATAAAAATCATTCTACTATACTTTATACTAGAAGTTAGAGATAGACTCGTTTTCTTCATTGTTTATATGTATAATTAATGAAGTTTTTATTTTTTTTTTCTATGAATTGTTTTCTTAATTTTATTTATAGATTTTTTTTACTAATCATCTAAATATTTAAACTCATGAAGTGAACTAAATCATATAAAAACAACTCTAATATGATTTAACTTAAAATCAGGTCTAGTTAAGTAGTTAGATAATGAAGTTTCAAGGTTATTATACTAATTTGAATTTAATAATAATATCAAATAATGTTTTAAAATTTAAATACCTATTATTATTATTTTAATTATTTTTTGATTTTAGCCACTATATAGAATAATGCTACAGAATGGTACTAAAGAATTTTTAAATCGAAGAAGAACCCCCGCGGTTATTCTAGGTGTTTGTAGTTGCCCAAATTTCTTCTCCATGTATTGGTTGAATTCAAATTTTGACCTACCTTGTTATTTAAATTAATGAATGACACGTCCCACCATGGCACATTTAAGTTTGGCATCGTTATTCATTTCAATAAGCTAAGCTCCCCCGGGGCTAGAGCCAATTTATCTTATTGATTGAATATCATGCCAACAACACACACACACACACACACACATATATATAGCCACGCATGTCTAGATTATGGAGGGAGGGACCCTATGATTTTTACACGGGATTCAAAAATTAATATTTCCGACCACTAGATCAATTGGACACGCATGTATCATCTATTTCAAAAATTAATAAATACGATTTGAATCTAGTGATAATTTAGTTTCATCATAAGCTAAATCACTAAAAAATTTACACATTATTAAAATTATCCATGTAATTTTTATGATTAATTTATTTCATAATTATAATTAAGTTTGAAAAGACTGGTATTCTAAATATATTTTATTAAATTGACGATTTGGACAAATCTAATGATTTATAAATTTTATTATAATTGTGCTATCATTATCTCTCAAGAGGATGTTCTTAGGCATTACTCATCCGTCTGTCACTTTTCATTTGACTTGTATGTATCAAGCATGCCACAAAAGTTCATCTTGAGCTTAAAAAGATTTCTTGTTGACACTCAAAATAACCCTTTAAAAATATAAAAAAAACATGATAAAAATTAATATAAATTATATTTTGTGATTTTATTTAAAAGTTTAAGTTATTAGATTAAGATAGTTTTTTAATATGGTATCAAAACCTTGATGACCAAGCAATCATGAATTGAAATCTTACTATCCTATTTATTTAATAAAATTTAAATACAAGATAATATAGGTTTATACAAGTTTTAAAGTTAAAGCGCTTTTATTTAAGAGAATATATTAAAAAAATATAAATTATATCCTAAAATTTTATTTAAAAATTTAAATTATTAAATTAAGATAATTTTTTTAGCATAAAAATTCTAAAAACAACAATTCATTTGTCTTCAAGCAACCACCACGTAAGAATTTTGTGTGATTTCTTTTCTGCATAACATCATTAATTATAAAACCACATTCACATGCAAATATAATATGTGTTTTGTATTTAATTAAGTTTTTTTTAAAAAAATTAATTTTTTATTTAAATTATTTTTATATTTTTAAATTTTTAAATTTTTTTAATGTATTGATGTAAAAAATATATTTTTTAAAATAAAAAAATTATTTTAATATATTTTTAAATGAAAAATACTTAAAAATAATAATTATTAAAATATTAAATAATCACTTAATTCAGACATGTACTTGATTAACTCAAGGGGTACATAATTGCAGCTAGGAACCTGGTTTTCTTGAATGTCGTGTGGGGTTCCCTTCCCTTTCTTTTTCAGATTTTTTTGTAAGATTATCACTGTATATATATAAAAAACACACTTGTGAATTTACATAATTTAAAAAAGATTAGGTAAAATATACAGTTGCATCGTATCGTGATTCAAAATCATAATTTTTACTAAATATTATTATTATATTTAGTATTTTTAAACATGATAAAATAATTATTGCGTTTTATAATAATGATAATTAGAAAATATTGTTATTCTAAAACGCGATATTGTTTGATAGAACAATATAATTATTGCATTACCCTTATCATTCGAAATTTTTAGCACTGGGTTAGAGGCTTGGTTGTAATTTTATTATGGTTTGTTTGTTATTTTTGTTTAATCCTAAAGGAATTTTTGGTTTTGTACAAAAAAATATAAAAAAATTGTTGATATGTGCCTCGCAGACGTTAGCCACTCAACTGCATTATGGTGGCGCGTATGACTGATTCCAGCGGTTATAACCATGATTACGTCTTATTATTTGATTTGTCTCGACATTATCTTTCTCTTTGAGTAGTGCGTGTATAGTGGTTCAACATGGTTTTAACCTGAAATTACTTTTCTTATCTTTATTACTTTTTCTTCTTTTTCTTTCTCGTATCGTGTGCTGGTCATGCAAAAAATCATATTAGCTATTTAATTTAACTGTGATTTTATTATTTAAAATTAAATTAGATGATATTTAAATTTTTTGATTTAATTTATATCCATGATTTAATAAGTTTATACCTTTTTTTTACTTAAAAAAAAATAATAATAACCCGCGGAAACGCGGCAACATATATAATGACATCTATTAAAGCTCACCTTTGCTTTCCGTTTCACCAGCAAAACACTATGAGGTGACCGTTGAAACTTAGAAAAGTAAACGAAGGGTGATCTTATTAGTAACGTAAAGTTATTCACTTTATTAGCCTAATGAACATTTAAAGGAATTGAGGGTCACCGTAATGATGGCATTGGTTGTTGGTTAGATCATTTATATTTAATAAAATTATTTTTTCATTCAAATTCAATGATCTAATATGACCTCATTGTTATTAAATCATATTTATTAAACTCATTACTCAATTCCTAATTAAGTTGAGTTTTAATATTTACCTATCTACAATTAGTTGGCTTAATAGAATTTAATCCAAAATTTGATCCAATCAAAATAAAATAAAATGATATTATTTTGATAAATTAATAATTTTGTAAATTATAGGTTGAGTTGATTAACAATTTAATTATCTAATTTTTTTATTAAATTATATTTCAAATTATGATTTGATGGATATAATATTTTTTTACTCACTTTAATAGAATTACCAATTTTGTTTCTAAGAATATCACAATGTTGATAGAACTAGAAAAGTACACTCGTGTTGGATAGATAAAAAGCAAGCAAACCTCCAAGCCTACCGTTTGAGAGAGGTGTTTTTTTCCCTTCATGGAAGAACAATAATTTTATTGATAGATAAAAAAAAAAAAAAAAAAACATTATGACGATGCAGGCTTGAAAGCCCTAGCGAACCCATTGTTTACAGAGCCCAAATAGAAGATGTAGGTTTAGAACACTATTCTCCAAGCCCACCCATATTATTCTTCTCTCTCTGGCCCAAAAATCACAAGAACTTAGGGTTTCGATTTTTTTTTTCCCTTGAAAAACAATGAGAACAACAAGCACGGCAAATGGGCAATAAAGAAATCATCTCCACCAATTCCTCCGGCATGAAATCTAACAAGTGTCACAATTGAAGTCCACAGAATGCTGTTTGATGGAAAATGCCACCATTAATGGCTGTTGAAGAGGTCATTTCAAAAGACCTTTTATTATATTATTAATTCGATATAGAGATCTTAATTAGAACAAGTAGAAAGAATAGAAAATTACTCTCCTAGTCCCATACAACTTACAAGTATTCTTCACCTAAGAAAATTATAATTTAATTTTTAAGTAATAAAATAATTAAAATCCTTGAAAATCTTATGATCTGTGTGATGCAAGAGTATTTCTTTACTAATTATAAAAATAAATTTTAGTTTTTTTTTTTATCTTCTGCAACCAAGGGAGTGTGTGTGTGTATATTAATACATCAAGTATATGCATGTTCCACGACTAATCTAGCACTAGCAATATATTAACTTCAAATTAAGATCGATTTGAAGATTTCAAAGATGTAAATTAAAGTCTTAATACGATGAGGACTGTGGGATTGGAAGGCCTTGACAACCTATCAACATCAAGTATTATGCTTATAGAATGATGTTAAGGCCTGAATATATATATATTGATTCTGCAACCGAGGGAGTAATATATATATTGATTCGTACATCAATATATTAATTTCAAATTAAGATCGATTTGAAGATTTCAAAGATGTAAATTAAAGTCCTTGACAATCCTATAAACACACGGAAACAATATTTAAGCGTGGTATTGTGCTTGTTGAAAGACGTCAAGGCCTGAAAATGGGCTGCTAAAATGTGGCATCATGCATGGCATCCTGCTAATTACTCAACCCTAAAAAAAAAGCCAGGATTGGCCTAATTAACGTCATGATCTAGCTCAATCAAGCTTCCAAATCTAACACGCACTTTATCGAAGGGTCACCCTTGCTAGGCCCGCTGCAAAAACAGCCTTCAATCTTCAAAGGAGTTTTGAAGGACCACTGTCAATTCCCACATTAATTAGTTAATGTATTTTGTGTGAACATAAAAGATGAAGATATAAATACCACATATTTTTATGTATTTTATAATAAAAATTCACTACAATTTATTGTTGTACATACAAAATTTTTTTATGTTAGTCTCTTTAGCTTCAATCAAACACATGTTTATATCTCTTTTATATATATATATATATTTTTTTTTTTGTTGAGATACTAATCAAACATAGCTTATATGTTTTCTTAAGTCGATATGGTTGTTCATTGTGAAAAAAACTGTTACCAACAAAATTACTGGTGAATATTTTTTCAATTATAACTTAAAGTTATAAGCTTAATTATAACGTTCGGATCTTTTTGGGAATTTGAGGGAATTGTGTTTAGTATTTTTTTTTAATAATAACTTGAAGTTATAAGCTTAATTATATCCCAAATGAGTAATTTTAAGTTTATAATTTTTTTTTTGTTATGAATTTAGGTTCAATTGGAATTTTGGAAGAATTATATTTAATATGTGTTTTCAATAATAACTTGAATTTATAACTTGAATTGTGTTTAAATTGAAAGATGAATGAGTAATTTTAGGGTTGGGAATATTTAACTTGTTATGAATTTAGGTTTAGTTGGGATTTTAGAAGAAATGTGTTTAGTATTTTTTTTCCAATAATAAATCGAAGTTCTAAGCTTAATTGTGTTTCAATTAATTGATAAATGAATAATCTTAGCTTTACGAGTGAATTTGTTATGAATATAAAGTTTGTTGGATTTAGGGGTAAATAGGTTTAATACTTATTCTTAGAAAAGTATGAATTTTGAATTCGAATTATGGATAATATTGAAGATAAAAGTGATGTAATTTAATTATTTGGTTTGAATACAAATTTTGGATAAAAGTATTTGATATCACAACTAACTCTATTAAAATTAATTATATGTTCCAATGAAATATTTTCATGTTTTTTTTATTTGATAAAGTGGATAGATTGCAGGTGAATTACTATCCGATAAATTCTCAAAATTTGATTTTTTATGAATGAGATTATTTGGTATTTAAATAGTGGCTAATCACATGTTCATATAAATATATCTTTTTTCATATAAATATTTCTTTTTTTTTCATAGCCCAAGAAATATATGATTGATAAAAATTCTAGCAACTATAAAACAATTATTTTGGTAGGTTTTAAAAACAATCAAATGATGAAATTAATGACTTTTAAATAGAAGATTGTAAAAAATAAAAAACAATATTTAAATTCCAATAATAAAGGTGTTTATTCTTATTTTGGTATAATAAATACTCTAAAAATTAAAGTATTGATGCTTGGAGAGTAAAAAAAAAAATATTTTATCTAGATAGTTCATTGAATATTTATAATCCTTGAACTTTTTGTTTTGGTGAAATGAAGGGGCTAAAAAATTATAATTTTTTTTTGATGACATTATTGAGAAATAAAAATTTCTTACACATCATTAATACAAAAAAAAAATCAATTACACATTATTAATGAAATGAAAAAGTGATAGGCCATCGAGAGACTTTTTATACATTTATAAATAAAAAAAAATAATTATTCTTGACATGAATAATTCATATTAAAAATTTTAAGAACGAATAAACGGAACCGTATAATCTTAACTTGAGTCTATAATGACCCTTAGATCAATTGGACTTGGTGTCTATTTAAGGTCAAGAGAGGTTGATTTAGCAAGTTGTTAGATCCACGTTTACTTGAGCTTAGCATATAGCTAAATTTAATCATATTAGGTTTGATAGCTTATTAGATTTATATTTTTTTGAATTGAATTCAAGTATATTAAGTTTAATAATTTGCTATATCATTTATAATTAATTTCTATCCTATATAATAAACCTTTTTAGATAAAGTTTTAGCCTTTTCCACGAAGCTTCAAAAAACTTGATTCATCACTACCGTTAGGACCTAGAATAGAAATTACCTACTGCAACGGTTATTTTAAATGAGTAAATTGAAAGAAATAATAGAGTATTAGTGGATTGTTTTACATATTAAAAGTGATTGTGAAAATAAATAATTAAGTGTGTTCTATATTATTCTAATTCAATGCGATAAAAATTAGTAATAAAACAAAATTTTGAGATATAATTTTTACGGAAATATCTTCAACGAAAAAATACATTTTTTTTAAAAAAAAAATTTATTCACATCTTGTCAATTTTTTTTTCTTTGATAGAATATCTTAATAAAGAAACTAAAACATTACATCGAAGAAAAAGTATTTTTGATTGAATCTTTGACAGAATATGAATATATATATATTTTTTTTATAAAGCGAAGAAAATTCTTTCAATTTTCTATTAACATGTAAACTAAACGTTAAAATACTCTTAATAAAAAAAGGAAAAAAAAATCATCCCACGGCCGTACTGAGTCCACGGCAGCTTTCCATGAATGGTTATGGCTCACATTCATGAAAGATGTCCCTTCAAGGGAGCTATATTTTAATTTATGTACCGTACGTGAAAGCAAATATTATTTTTATTGTGAAAGCATTTACAGGTCCATGTACGCTACTGGAGTGTGAGGGCGTTTAGCATTATATTTAAAAATTATTTTTGAAAAAAATTAAATTTTTTTATTTTAAATTAATATATTTTTGATATTTTTAAAATTATTTTAATATGTTTATCTTAAAGATAATTTTTAAAATATAAAAAAATTATTATTAATATATTTTTTTAAATAAAAAATATTTTAAAAAACAATCACAATTTCAAACACCCATATATAACAGCATTTCAAGTGGTAGTTTGACCATCATTTTACACGGCCCTTGGATTACATGACTGGCTCCTCGAAGCCATAGCTTTTTAGATTCAACATGGCCAAACGGCACTCAAATGTCTAATTTGTGTTCCTACCACTTCCACAGGGGCATATACTAACCTAGTTTTTAAATGAATGTATCATCTAGGGTTTATATTATATAAAGATGGTAAAAATAATAATTAATTGTAAATTGGATATTGATGGGCTGCTTAAAATTTGAATAAAAGAGACTTAGTTTTAGTATATATATAAAAAACTTGTTTGAAAATATTTTTATCATTGAAATAAAAAAAAGAAGAAGAGCATTTAGATGTATTTTTGAGACATTGATCTAAATTATAAGTAAATTTACTTTTGTAGTTATTTTGAGTTTGAACCCATCATTTAAAACAAATTTTTCATAAATATTTTATTAGTTAACATATGGGATATATAGATGAAACTTGATTTTGATGTATGAAAATTAATACGAGAAATTAATCTTTTTGTCATTTTTTTTTCTTTGATAGAATATCTTAATTAAGAAACTAAAACATTACATCGAAGAAAAAGTATTTTTGATAGAATCTTGACAGAATATGAATATATATTTTTTTATAAAGCAAAGAAAATTCTTTCAATTTTCAATTAACATATAAACTAAACGTTAAAATACTCTTAATAAAAAAAGGAAAAAAAATCATCCCACGGCCGTACTGAGTCCACGGCAGCTCTCCATGAATGGTTATGGCTCACATTCATGAAAGATGTCCCTTCAAGGGAGCTATATTTTAATTTATGTACCGTACGTGCAAGCGAATATTATTTTTAATGTGAAAGCATTTACAGTCCACGTACGCTACTGGAGTATGAGGGCGTTTTGCTCTCCATATAAAAAGTATTTTTAAAAAATTTGATTTTTTTTTAATTTTAAATTAATATATTTTTAATATTTTTTAAATTATTTTAATTTTCCGATCTCAAAAATAATTTTTAAAATATAAAAAAATATTATTAACATATTTTTTTTGAGTAAAATTCATTTTAAAAAATAACTACAACCATACTTCTAAACACCCCCATAAACCTAGCGTTTCAAGTAGTACTTTGACTATCATATTATCATGCCCTTGAATTACTTTGACTATCATATTATAAAGCCCTTGGATTACATGACTTGCTCCTCGAAGCCATAGCTTTTTAGAGTCAACATGGCCAAATAGTGCCCGTTTGACATTGTGGTTGAACTTGCTTTTTGGAAAATTTTAATTTTAAATTTTTGCTAAAATTGAGTGCGGTTTGTACTTTTAGGATCGTTTTGATATGCTGATATTAAAAATAATTTTTAAAAAATAAAAATAATATTATTGGCATGCTTTTCGGTACGAAAAACTATTTGAAAAACAACCGCTACCATACTCCCAAACACCCTTACGTATATACAAAAAAAACTTGTTCGAAAATAGTTTTATCATTGAAATAAAAAAAGAGAGCATTTAGATGTATTTTTGAGACATTGATCTAAATTACAAGTAAATTTACTTTTGTAGTTATTTTGAGTTTGAACCAATCATTTAAAACAATTGCTTCATAAATATTTTATTAGTTAACATATGGGATATATAGATGAAACTTGATTTTTCTGTATGAAAATCAATACGAGAAATTAATCTTTTTATGGTAAAAAAGCACTATGTGTTTAAACTATGGTTAAAATGAAAAAAACACCACGTTTTTAACCTCGACATTACGACGTAGATAAAATAACCTTCATGCCTTGCGCAGTCGGGAGAATCTCTATGCTGCGAAGTGCATGAGCATCCTGACCTTCAAATCTGCCACTGTTAAAACAAGCACCGGGAATTATGGTAAAAAAACGGGTAGCTATGATATCCAGGGGGCTCTGTGACGCCATTAAAGCTCTGGTGTGGGACACCATGCACCCTCACTAAAATATTTTAGGTCAAAATAACCATCATGCATGTTATATATGGAGTGCATAGGTACTTGTAAATTCTTAGGTGCTCCCTCCCTCTCTTTCATTTCTGCAACCCTTCTTGTCTAGTCTCTGAAAACCAACAATATTCTCATCAATCCAAGATGCTTAGGAGTGCTACTCCAGACGTGGACCATCCACAAAAAGCCCTCGAAATAAAGCAAGACGACAAGTTTTTCTCCAGGCTTATGTCCAAAGAGAACTCCATGGCTAATCCTTCTTTTAGAGTGTACTATGGCGGAGTATCTGTTGCTGTCCCGTTTGTGTGGGAGTCTCAGCCTGGTACCCCCAAGTACACATTTTGTGAAAAAACACTCCCTCCTCTAACTCCACCTCCCTCTTACTATACAAATTCTAATAAAAAACCCACCAAGAATCACTCAAGATCCAATCTTTTACGCTTCCTGTTCCCAAGGAACAATCTCAGGAAAACCAATGTGTCCTCTTCAGCAACACATCTGTCACCAAACCCATCTTCTGCATCATGGTCATCATTGACTTCATCGAGTACTCTTCTTACTTTGAGCAATCCAAGAAAGTACCATGAGAGGAGCGGGTTTTCTAGCCGTGGATCATCATTTGATTCAACGGTTTCTGATGATTTTGAAGAATCACACAATATGGGATCATCACCTTCTTCAAAATTGTGCTTTGGCATCAGTGGGAGAAGTACTAGTACTGGTGGGCTTCGAGGATGCTATGGTGTGTGGTAATCAATGGTTAGTCAACTGTGTTTGATCTGGCCTAGCTAGGTGCTGCCCAGAAATTCTCCACATCTCCACATGTTTATGCTATATGTTTTTAATCTTTGTTGGTCTTAATTTTTCCATGGTTGTGTGGCATGAACAACCAAAACTAATGAGATGTATCTTGAATGTTGTCAAAAACATAGCTGGTTTATTTTGCTATTGTGATGTATCTACTTAATTCAGCATCTCAGTTATTAGAACTTCATCATCATCCCCTTCTTCTAAATTTAGTGAAACTTCAAGAAAATGAAGTTCTTGAAAGTCTGGCTGTTTTGAGAAAAGAAGAAGATGCGATGCTCCTGTCTGCACTGTTGTTGATCTAATTTCCATTTTGAGGGGCAAGAATTATCAGAGTCATTGTCTTGTAATTCTATCAAGTAACCAAAATACACTTACATGTTGTGCATGAAATTATTAGCTGCCTTACATCTCTAATTGCTTATTAATTTCTATGACAAAACATTGCCTTAAGTGAGCATGGATCTCTACCCCACAAGAACACAACTGGTTGGACACTTGCATTTTTTTCGAAGATACTCTTGTCACATAGTAAGGTGGGGTGCAATTCGTAATTGATTGCTGAAAAACATTTTTGTTAGAGGTTTCTGTCTGTCCCTTTCTCTGCATGTGTGGTTATTTAATGCGAGGAAAGATTGGCGCGGTTTCCTACCAAGATATTTAATTTCACCAGAACATCTCTTGGCTCTGAGTTGTCTCTCTGTCTCGTATAGAAATCTTGTCATGTTCTGTAAGATGATGAAATTGAGCTCCTGCCTGTCTCTAAATAAGATCAATAAATGAGTTGCTCCACCTACCACGCAATTATTCAATCAAATATCGTTGCATGAATGCGTAATCCTTGTTCATCTTGTCTAGTTTATGAATTATTGATCAACTGCTTCAGACATGATCAGATCTTGCTCATGTAATCCCAGAAGATAAGCATAAACAAAGCAAAATCAGATGGAATACAAAGTTCAGGGAAATTTCCTTCATAACCTTGACTCATGGACAGTTCTTTCCTAGAAAAGTTCAATTAGCCAATATTACGGGTCCAAAGCACATGTGCTGTTAAGAACCTAGAGACCAAAAAGAAGAAAGAAAGATGTACTGAAGGTTCTCCTTTTGTTCTTTCTCGTGACCAGCAAAGATAACCACGTGAGCCCGAAGAACCTCGCATAAAGAAGATTCCGAAAAGGAAATCCAATAACTAACAAATACTTATTGCTCAAGCTTTGCCTGTTTCCAACTTGTCGGCATCTTGAGCGTGTTTCACAGGTCCATATTTTCTATGGCATTTGGTCTAGATTTTCCATGCTTCAAACTTTCTGATGCTTTACCCAATTACAGTAGCTAGGCTCTTTTAGTTTTAGTTGCTTCAGAAGCAAACCATGATTCCTTTTCTGTTGTTTCTCAATGAATGCCTGCAATATCGAGCGAGATTCTAATAAATTAAAAGCAACTTTCAGAGTCTTTATATGATAATTCATTGATTAAAAACTAGCAAGAAATCATCACAAGTTCTAATAAAGTAGTTCTGTTAGAACTCAGAAGCTTATATCGGGGAGAGACATGAACAATTACATAGATAGATACTCTGTAAAAGAAGTAGACTCGTATTCACAAGGTCATTAGAACAATTAGAAGACAGATTCAAAGACTGATATTTTTACTCTTTCATGGTTATCATCACTTAACTAGTCTTTAATAACACAAAAATTGAGCATCAATCAGGGCGTAAGCCGATGAAGACGGTTAAAGAGAATCAATGTTTCCTAACCAAATTTAGCTACCACATGAATTGCATTTGCTAAATAATTCACATGACCAATGGTAACGCCAGCCATGCTGCACAGTACAAGGACAGTCGTATCAGACAGCTCATGTTATTTCTATACCTCCTGCAATTGATATAAAGAAAATGAAAAAACAACTCACACTCATTCAATTAATTTGATTTATGTATTTTTCAAAGAAAATTTTACCTCTTACGTCCATTTCAAGTCATGTATATGTGAAATTCCCTTACCAGCCGATCAACCTGTTCAGGGGTTAAGCAAGACAAGCAAAACATCCCAACCTGCAATTTGGTAACTTGTGAGCTGAATGTTTACAGTTAAATGCTCAAGTTTAGGTTTTCTTTCTCTTTATTTCAAGTACTCTCCACTTGAAGCAATATGAATGGAGCTACAACGAAAAGCCACCAACCTGGTTAGTTGCATGTTCCCAGCTGAGTGAAGAGCCCAATTGCTCAAGGCTTTCCCGCAAAGTAGTCCGCAGACTTTGAACGCGATTTGCCATGATCTTCTTCTTCAGGTAAGATCAGAAGAAATATTTGCATTGCCATGCCAATCTGCTGAAGTTGACTTTCAATTGCAACTGCTTGCTTTGCATCATTGCAGAGGACGCTGAAAGAAGCAAAAGTAGCCTATATCGTAACTCAAACCTAAAGAGGAGAAAGGATGGTTAGAGGCAAGGACTGTAAGGTTATCTGAACATCAACCAGATTGAAATATCAGACTATCATTCAAGGCAGTGAAGATAACAAGGGGATGGCTTAGGACTTTGTCAATTACATTCTCTGGTTTTGTTTGCTATTATAGGCTTCTCACTATTCATAATCTATAATTATCTCAACTAGGTGCAAAAGCTAAAGTCTCAATTAGCTACCTGCTCTAATAAATCATGAATAAACCAACTATTCCAACCCTTCAAAACGAAAAATATGCACACAAGTCACAACTACGAAATATAATCCAGAACATGTACATGCTTGAGAGAACCAACTCGGTGTCCATATAATCCCATGTTCTTCACAAAGGATTGAACACAACCTATTAGGTGCCCATCTTCAACAAAAATCCGGATTGATTGGGCATCCCTGCCAATATCCCCACTTGCAAAACCTTGATAAGCCATGTCAAAGAAGGGGGAAGGATTTTTTTACCTAAAAAATAAGCAAGATAGACTCAGGTTGACAATCAGGATATGCAGAAATGTCGGAGACTCGCAGCTCTGGCATAATTAGCTTAAAGTGATATGAAATTCCTCTCCACTGTTCCTCAGTAGAGAACCCCAGCTGGGTTGTGAGCGCAAGAGCGGAGTATGAAAAATGAACAATCTGGGGCATTCTACAGACACAATAAACGGAAAAAACTAATGAAATTTGATACTTTTCCTCTCTCCACATTTTGCAAAGATTAATATGCAGCATGTGTAGTATTCTTCCCAGCAAGTATACATATTCAGAAAGGAAAGAGCTGTTAGGAATGGCAAATGTCAGAGGTAAATTGATGATTAAAAAAGAAGTCATGCAGAGATAGCCTGCTTATTGTTCATTGTTTCATATGCCTCCTTGTCACCGAATGATACAGAGTGTTTCAGAATCATGACACATCTTTTGAATTACCAAAAACAGAATTATTCTAGCGACACAAATTCTAGTAGACTGCTATACCTTGACATCATCCAAAAGGGCGGCAAAGTTTAGTGATAAGTTCTCTCTGGAACTAAGGCATCTCTCCATATTTTATGGTAGCTATGTGATGATGCCATTAGTCCACATCAGTTAGGAGACGAGGGCCTCGGTTGCTTATATAGCACCAAGGACACCTCTCTCATTGTGAGACGTCTTTTAAGGGACAAAACCCACTGGAAGCTATACGGGACAATACCTCGTGGTGGGCCTACCATGCTGCGGATATGAACACACACATCATCAGCTGGCACTGTTTATGGGAATGAGTCTTGTGCTTTACCCAAACCCCTTGTCTGGGGGTCTCCGATGATGCCATTATCCCACATTAGTTAGGAGACGAGGGTCTTGATTGCTTATATGGCACCAAGGACACCTCTCTCATTCCGAGACGCCTTTTAAGGGACAATACCTCGTGGTGGACCTACCATGCTGCGGATATGGACACGCATCATCAGTTGGCGCCATCTGTGGGAACGTGTCATGTGCTCTAGCCAAGCCCCTCGTCTGGGGGGGCTCTGATGATGCAATTATCCCACATCGGTTAGGAGATGAGGACCCTAGTTGCTTATATGGCACCAAGGACACCTCTCTCATTGCGAGGAGTCTTTTAAGGGATAAAAACCACCGGAAGCCATGTGGAACAATACCTCGTGGTGGCACGCCATGCTGCGGATATGTACACACATCATCACCATGCATTGCCAAAGATTGAATGTCAATGACAGAATGGAGCTCATTCACTATCCAATTTAAACAATTGGGTTCATATACCTGAGAAATTACTGAAGATACCAAACAAACTTGCTTGGACCAAGTGGGATCAGGCAAATACATTGGAGATTCAGGACAGCAATGCTTCTGGAACTCAGCAAAGAGACTACAATCACCAGTTCCTGACAGAGCTTGAATTCCAGCATATCTCCCTTTTATAACATCCGAATTCTTTCCATTAACCGATTTGACACTCCCCGCAACTAGTTTTGAACTCACTGCAGAAGAAACCGACTCCCTGCCAGTACCTCTAAAAAGTTGAGACCATAAAAGATTCGGTAGCAGAGAGGAGTTTGTGCAAAGAAGGATAAAATTTGCTTTCAACAAATGGTTTTGGCAATTGAATGAATTTATTTGTAATATGCGGGAAGCATGACTAACCATTTCTCTGTAAACTTGTCTAAAATATATGAGCAGTAAGAACAAATCAAATCCACATTTTGTCTCTTCTTTTTACAATTAACAGTTTACTTGTACAAACAGATTGAAATACAAAATTAGATCAATTCGATGGCACCATAATTACTATAGATAATTCCCATTTCAGAACAGCCATGATCGAGGGCATTAAAATGTTGAAATTGTCATTTTGAAGTTAGATATGTAGTGACCCTAAAATGAACTGTTCATGCTAGAAACAAGAGCAACATTACAAAGAAACAGCAAATTATGAACTTCTAAATTACAGAGAAGCTCTGGACAAAAAGAAAATGTAAGTTAAAAGCCAAGCTCTCTTCTTCCTAATTAGAGCTGGGGTTTCTAAAAGATATCATTGTAAGCAAACACATCAAACATATAGGTAGTATTCTGATGAATACCAAGAAATTACACTAAATAAGTAAATTAAGCAAATGAAACTCACAAGAAGTCACAACCAGTAATCTTGGCCCCAGTCTCTCTAACACATTGAAGGATAACAGGTTTCCCTTCATCATCCCTACAAGCTCCCTAAAAATTGGAACAAGAAGATACTATTCACAACCCACCAAATCAAGACTATAGAAAACACCATCAATAAGTATTGGAAATAGAAAGATATACCACTCCAAGATAGATCTTTGTGGGACTAGTGTCAGCAATAAAAGCCTCCGTGACACTAGTAATGGGATCTTTGGAGCAGGGGCTACATGATCCCACCATTTAAGTGCTCTGTTGCTTGTTGATGTTGAGAAGCATCTTGATGTTATTGTCAAGAAAAGCCTCCACATGATGATAAAATGATCTTCAATCTCAGCTAACCCAAGAAACTCGAAATGTCCTTGTATTCACCATGCATGGAGATGGAGTGGAGCATAAGTGGGCTTTCACATTCCTCTTCCTTCCTTCGTCTCTCAGTTATCTAGCCACTGTTTTCCAGTGGGCTGCTAGTTGGTTCTAAAGCTAGCACCAAGGCTTTTTACTAGTTTGCTCCTAATTTTTCCCACAGGGCAAACAGAAGGTGCTTGACTTCGATGCCTGTCTTTATATATATCTTTTGTTAAATCACAAATCAGCATTCCAAGCTCCAACTATATGTCTGTCTTCACACTTTCTTTTCAGCCCTTTTCCTTCTGCTTCTTCCAAGAGAGAGTGCCACGGTGTCCCAGAGAAGCTGAAAGGCTTTTAAAGCTTTCTCTTGGATCTTTTGAAGTCCCATAACCTTCAATTACTAATTAATTGGATTAGTGTTTTCCCCCCTCCACTTTTTCTTGGATGGTCTCTATGTATATTGATTTAGAAAGGAAAAAAACTTGCGCAGTAAATTAAAATCAAATCCATTATGATTCACACACTTTCACCTGCTTCTTCACAAAGAAAAGTTTACATGAAAAAAGTCAATTGGATATTATAAAAAAAGCACACAGTTCCCAGGTATTTTGGTAGATAAAAAGAGTTAATTATAGTACAAAATTGAAATGAATGTATTAATCATATTATTCACTATTACAGACGTTTAATTTCTCCCAAAGAAGAGGTAAAACCATGCCTTATTTAATTAAATAACGGCACACATTGCTAAAAAAATAATCAAACAAAAATAACAAAACAACTAAACTAATATGGAAGACAAATTCACCATGGCTATAAATATATTTTTCTATTCAACGCTATAATGAATTTTTTGCTATTCTTAAAAAATTAAATGTCTTGGTTTTGAGAGTATTTATATCTTTTGTATTAGTTATTAAAGGATTGACTAGGACGTATATATATTTTCTAATTTTTTTCAAAACATAATAAATGACATAATCACTCTTCAAATAAAAAATTTTAAAAATAGAACACATGGTTTTTCATATCCTTTTATTTTCTTAAATATAGTCAAATAACAAGTTTACCCTTTAAATAAAAAAAACTTAGATTGTACATTCAAGAGTCTTTTGATCTTTTCATTCTGGTTTTTCTGTTATTACCAAATTCATCAAGACCAAGTTCATGTGGGAGGCGTTCACGCATTTCAGGTGGTTTATGAAGTGCCTCCTAGTGGAAAAAATGCTTTTTTGTCGTCTTGTTAGATGTATCGACGTGTCCTTTTCTTGTTGGTATGGCATGTGTTGGTGGTAGTGAGACAATTTATCGTCGGTGAGTTTTTTTTTTCCTCTCTTATCCTTTGAAAATTATAGATTAGTCATCTAATTTGTTCTTGATATTTGAATTTCAGTCTTTAATTTTAATTTTAATTTTTGTTCTTGATGTTTTTGTAAAAACTTTATTTGTTTTCAATTCCATCCTTCAATCCTAATTTTTCATATGCTATTTTTTCTAATTTGGTCCTTATTTTATGCTATATTATTTATTTTCAATTTGGTCCTTATTCTTTTGATTTTTTTTTATCTTTTTATTAAAACTATTTATCTTTTCAATTTCACCATATGTTAACAAAATTATAGTTTTCGTCTAATTTATTTTTTATTTTGATTTTTATCCTTATTTTTTTAATTGCTATTTTTTTTTAAATTTTTGGTCTTTTCTTATTTTGGATACTTTTATGTGGTTATATTTTTTTTCTTCTAATTTCATCCTTCAACATTTGATTTGTTGAGGATTAGGCTTGCATGATTTTTTCATATATGATGCTTTTCATTTAAGGAGGACCCTAATTACTAGTTTGAAAAGTTAACGGGGTGACATTTTTTTTTTTAATTTCATTATTCAATATCATTTTTTTAAAGAAAAAATGGCTTTGTGGTTTTCTTTGATTCATTATCTATTATGTTATTCTAATTTTATGACTTGAGATGCAGGTATGATGGGTTAATCCAGACTAACTTGCTCCTTATTATCTAAGTTATATATCTATTACGCTAACTTGTGTTCACTTGTACTTGTTTTTTTATTCAATTTCATTATTTCATATTTAATTGACTAGAAATTAATTATTATTTTTTTATTTATTTCCATCATTTGATATTAAAATAAAAGGAGACTATAACCACGTTGTTAAATTTTTTTATTAATTTAAAACGTACATGGGATATTTAAACATTGTTTTTTTTTAAATAAAAATACAAACTCACTGTGTAGCACGAGACTACTAACTCACTGTGTAGCACGAGACTACTAATAATATTTTTCTATTTTGAAATCCAAAGTAGGAACATTTTAGTTCACCTTCCTACAATTCAAACGAACTTGTCCTTTCTTTCCAATCAGTGGGTTTATATTCCCCATCTTCACCATAGACTTAGCGAAGTCAGCCCAAAAAGCCTTGGCGTCTGAGCTGTAAGCCTCTACCAAGCTATCAGTGGAGCCTCCATTGAAGAGTTCTTGATCAGAGTGAAGTAACCCTCTTTTCTTCAACAATTTGTTGAAGTATCTAACATCAAAGTTTGCATGTGATGGGTCTAGAGCGGCAAGGTTTGAGTTACCTCCAGTGCGTGGACAGGTTAATCTGCGTTTTCGAGCAAATTTAGGGTCAATGTTAGTTTCGTTGTAGATTCTGTCTCTGAAGGTAAAACACTGTGCAAACCCTATCGTGTGGGCACCAGAGAGAGCTACAAGATCTCTCTCATCTAAACCATGCTTTTTGAAGATGTTGATTAGGTCAGTAAGGTTCATAAGCGGTGTTGGGATGTCTTTCTCCGCCGTGGTTTTGCGAGCTGTGGTAGAGTCTCTCCTCCCTAGCTGCACTGCCCATGTCGGTCCTCCTAGCTGCACATATTTTTACACACGCACGTTACTATAGGATTACATATACATAAAAAAAAAAAAAAAATGCAATTTATCTTCATTGGACATGCAAGAGTAGAAATGGTAAATAAACTACACACCACAACCACGGAATCACGAGCTGCAACAGCTAAAATGTCTGCACAAGAGACCACTGGCCTCCCACAGACTTTGTCCACCTCCGACTTGATTTGGTCAATAACTTCAAATCCTCTAGTTGAGTTTTTGTTAGGACCCGCTTTCTTTTCACTGTCAAAAGCGGATGTGGAGTCCAAGAGAAGTGACGCATCACAACCCTATATCATAAACAGCAAATTAAAGCCAAACCCATTACTATATATAAAACTTGTGATAATTAAGACCTCATAATTATGTGATAAATAAGAATAAATTAGAACACCGGTTAGTGCAATACATGGACAAAACAATCATGGAAGTGGAGACGTAATAAAGAAGCACCCATGCGTCTTTCTTTGTTAATCGCCGCCTCCACAACTCGTTTGATAGCTGGTAAGGCTTTGGGACACGCATTGTCGTAATAATTTGGAGAAAGTTTTGAAGAAGAAGCTGTAGTAGGAACAGCCAACACAAGGAACAAGGTAGAAATTAGACTCAAGATGCCTAATGAAACCATGTTTTTTCTCCAAACCTGCGGTGAAATCTTTAGTAACAAGTGTTTTCTATGCCCATTGGTTGATTTGAAATGGATATTTATAGACAGGAGGAGGGAAATGGTACTGCCATGTTCTTTATTGTTCAGGCCTTGGCGGCCATGTTTGAGACTTACGAGAAGCTTAGAATTGTCAAAACTGCAAATGTCATGGCCATGACTATATAAGTGATAGATGTTGTGCTAAAAAAATTGTTTGATTTAGTCATTGTTTAAGTGTTAGCTAACCCCCCCACTATTTTTTCAACAAAAAAAAAAAAAAAAACCTGCTCCCCCGACGTAATTATTCCAATTGTGATGAAATTTTCAATGCATGCTTTCTCACACCTTATTTTTTACTAGTTTTTGCTAGACTTGAATATATACAAACATTCATTTATCAAATTAAAAGCCAGCTTGTTATATGAAATTTTAATATATAATTTATATTATTTAATATATAAAATTCTTTAAACTTACATTATATTATACTTAATTTTATTAATTACTATAAATATGGTGGAATTCAAACTTATGATTATTTTAGTAATTAAAATTTTAAATATTTTATTAAAGAACAATCTCAATCTAAAAACTTAAACTATCAAAACTCCCATACTATGTCAAATGATATTCTCAAATCTATAAAAACTTAAATTGTTGTTTAAAATTATAAGATATGATTTTATATTATTTTTTAATATAATAATATATTATATAAGTAGATATAGTTTGATGACAGTGTATTTAGTAATTTCTTTTAATAAAATAGATTTCCAACGACTACGTACATTCTATTTGATTATTATATAAATAGAAAGTGATATCCCTTTATGTAACCAAAAATCAACCGAACTTTCCATGGAAAAAAATGATGGCGTTGTTAGCAAGTCTCTTTAGAGATGTATGGTGTGAGGATTTTATCATAACGAAAAAAGTGTGCATTAGGTTTGAAACTCTTGTCATTATTGACTGATATATGCAATGTTTGACCGGCGGGCGAGGCAAAATATCATTGATCATTTAACGATATATATATATATATATATATATATATATGTATATATATATATATATGTATACATACACACCCCAGAGGGAAATTTCCTTTTGAAAGTTACTTTCTTGAAAAGGATCGATGCTGTTGATTTTACCCATACGACTCACCTAATCTATGCTCTAACTGGTTTGAATTTCCGAGCTTTCTCTTGGCAAATGAATCATGTTCGTCAATCATCATACTGTGTTGATTGTGTGAAATACGAGACCATGAAAGTGAAATATTGCATAATCCATATTTCCGTTAGGGGGAGTGTTTTTCAAGTGTCAATTTATAGTTATTTTGTCAAATAAAAAATAAATTTTCTCATACTATATTTTTAATTTTAAATGAAATTTTAAAATATAATTTATATTATTCTTTAAACATATCTCCTTAAATGAAAATTCTTTCAACTTAAAACTTCTTCATGCTTATACTATTTTATATTTATTTTTTATCAAATAAAAACATGAATGGTAAGATTCAAATTTCGTGACTGCTTAATCAATAAGGTTTTAATATCATATTAAAAAAATCATCTCAATTTAATAATTTAAATTTTTAAATGAGAAAGTTCTTTAACATATTGTATATACATTTTTTTTTTTTTATGTACTTATGAAGTGGGAGTTCAGAATATAAATGGTAAAGAAAATGGATATTCATTTGGAGGTATAAAGTTTGAGTCTCATTCAATCGAATTTTTAATTCAATTTCATTAATATATGTGAAAATATCCTAAATTCCAGTCATAACATATAATGAATTATAACTTATAATATAAATCAAAATAGTATTGTAATGATTTAAAATATTATGAATAATTAATGAATTATAACTAATAATATAAATCAAAATAATAATTAAAAATATAATTATAAAAACATTAAATATATCTTTGTGGTCTATAATTAAAGTGAAAAAAAAAAGTTGGTTGAAATTATAAGAAAAGGAAATACATAAAACCTAGAAACTTACCCATCTGAATTTTGTTTTTACCTCCACCCTTCCAAGAAGCTAACGGTATACACTTTCTTGAAACTTTCCCATTCTCCTAAAATTATATTAAACAACAAATATAAATAAAAAAAAGGTATAAAAAAGCTGTATCCCTTGATCATAATACTAAATTCTAAAAAAGCTAAAGGCTTGAAAGTTCAATGGACCTGGACCTTATCACAAAATAAAAATGTTGCAACTCAGAATGTGGCCCAATTATGGAAACATTGGGCAACCCATGTCATTCCTGCATCCACTTGATATATCAATAGTTGAACTGACACTTGAGGGTCTAGCTCAAGCGGTCAACTGCAAGGCTTGCTTTGTGACTGTCCCGAGTTTGATTCTCAAGAGTACCAGTCTGTCACCCCTGCGGTGCCTTACCTGCTCATGGGGCTTGCAGGATGTTCAGTGGATCCGGGGATTAGTCGTGGTGCGCGTAAGCTGGCCCGGACACCCCGGGTTACCAAAAAAAAAAATAGTTGAACTGATTTTTTTATTAAATATTTTTGTAAATTTAATTTTTTTTTAGTGTTTTTAGATTATTTAAATATTTAAAATATTATTTAATGTAATTTTATTTAAAATATTTTTTTTAAAAAAATAATATATTTTAATAAATTTCTAAAGAAAACATTTAAAAAATAATATTAAACAGGAAACCAATTTATCTTCTTACTGTAAAAAAGAGTATATCTCTAAACATAATCTTAATAAATTAAAACTTAATAAATTAATAACATTAATTAAATAATATTTTTATTCAATTTCAAACTTAAAATTTAAATAATATCTTAATTAATTTAACTGAAGCGAAAATCACCTAAATAATAATTTGTTTGTGTTAACAACATAGCTCCATCGTTAACTTTTTCTAACCATTCCCAACACGTTTTCAACAAAAAAGAACATGAACGATGACGTGGAGTTGAATAGAATGACATGTAATGAATTCTTCTCTGCCTCTGCTTTTCTTCGCGTAGTGACAGAAAATCACATCCTTGAGACCTAATTTACAACCTAACATTTCTTTGCACTCCACCTGTTTGATAATATAACTGTGAGAACTGTCCCTGTCCCTGCCCCAACCTCTGCCCTCTCTTTCCCCTCACAATATCAGACTTTTCCATAACATAACATTGCAGTTCTTCTTCTTCTTCCTCCTCCAATAAAGCCTTCTACTCTAAATCACCTGACCTTCTTAACCTTCAATAATCATAAGAGCTAAGACATATCTCTCTCAAAATCCTATCCAATACCAACAAGTAACGACCATATAACCCACTCATGGCTCTCAAATTCTATTTTGAATGATGCCCAACATGGCTGACCTACAGAGAATTAAAGAAGGAATTTAAAGAACATTGCAAGGCTGAATCAAATCTGGCTTGACACCTATAAACTTAGGGCTAATATGGTGCGATTCAGTAAATCTTCGCCTAACTTTCCAGGCCTATCATTGCTGAAAGGTCATCAGGCAGAATTACCTAAGATAAATCAAACCCTGGTGTACTTTAGGGATGAGCGGACTCATGCAATGATGGTTAGAACACCAGGTTGTGCAAAAATTCCAAAGGCACGAATAGTAATATAAAAAAAACATTAAAACTGAAGTAGCCCCTCATATTTTATCATTTAGTCGTTCCCAACAAAAATTGCACATTGGTTATTATTAATTGTTTAGGGTTTTTTTTACCTACTCACCATTTTAATAAATAATAAAAATACCTTTAAGAGTACAGAAAAATAAAATAAAAAGTTTCAGAAAGGGTTGATTAGGTATTTGTATTTTTTATTTACCATAAAGCTACGCATATACTTTTTTGAAAACAAAATTAAGAATTGAGTCAAGACAACACAAATTAAAAGTTTAAAAACTAATAAGAGGAGATTCTAAATTTTAGAGTTAATTTGGTTAAAAATCAAAAGAATTGATAAGTTTATAAACTTAATTAAACTTTGATTTATAATAAATACAATCAAAGGTTTAATTAAAGAAATATCAAAGTTTGGGGCTGATTTGGGTTGCAATTGCAAGAAATTAAGTTCAACGACCACAGTGAATAAAAGGTGATACCAGAGGGGTTAATTGATTTTTGCAGGGGTAATTTTGAAAGAATTAAAAGTTAAAGATCTAATTAAGGACTGAATTGATTAAATTGAAAAGAAAGGACTGTTTTGTTAACTGTGCCGAAAACAAAATTAAAAAAGAAAAGAGATTTTCCATGAATACGGGCCCAATTGCTAAATTAAAGAACTTCAGGCCCAATACGGGCCCAATTGAAATTGATCCAGGGGCAAAATTAAAAAAGAAAAGAGATTTTCCATGAATACGGGCCCAATTGCTAAATTAAAGAACTTCAGGGGGGCAAACTGAAAATAGCCATTTCAGTTGAAAAATGGCGCCGTTTCAAAGAAAACTATTCATCTTCTTCGTCTCACCTGAGTAGGAAGAAAAAAAAAGACGCCCCTGCCAGCCGACCGTTACCATTACTCCTGCAATAAAAGTCCTGCAAGGTCGCTTCATTATCTGGAGGTGACCGCATGGCATAGAGGCCACGAACGGGAGGAGAATAAGATAAAGCAAAAAAATAAAAAAAAGGAGACCAAAAGAGAGAACAAAGGAGAAGTGAACGACAAACAGAAGCAGGGGACATTGGACAGTCATCGCACCGCTGCCATCGTCTTCATCCCTTCGTCTCCAGACCAGGTAAGTTCTTCATTTTCCCGCTTTGCATCTTCGATTCATTTCACATTGTGCGAAAGTATTTAATTATTTATAATTACCTTCGCACTGTAAAGAGCATGCGTGCGTGAATGTGCCTGTTGCCCAACCGGATAATTGGTTTGTGTCCATAACTAGGCTGGGCTGGATGGATCTAGTTCAGCCCGTATATTTAAGTTAGATCCAGCATGAAAATAAAAATAGAAATCAGTTGTGGGCAGGTTCTAGAACTTCACCTATAAAATTATTTGGTAAAATTTGAGTTCAATTTAACAATAAAATCTAAAATTGTACTTGTTTTTATCATGTTGCGTTATCTATAATCATGTCAATCATCATCATTATCACATATAACCTATCATCACTCACTGCCGTCATCTTTACCTCAATTTTCAATTTAATAACTTTTTTTTATATAAAGCTTCCAAATATTACTGACAATTTTTCAATCCATTGCTAATTCCATTTATAATATTTAATTTATTTTTTTAATTTAATCAAAAATTTTTAAAACTCCTTAAAATATCATTGGTGACTTTTCAGTCCGTTGATAATTTTATCTGCGAGTTATTCAAAGTAACCTAAATTGCCTCAATTTATGGATTTAGTGTGTTTTTTTCTAATTGAAATTGACTTTTTTATAGTTTATTTTTTTTTTCTCATATTGTTAAAAGAATAGTTTTAGAGAAAAATTATGTTATTAAACTTTATAAAGTAAAAAAAAATTAAAGGATGTGGGGGGAACTATTGTTCACCCAACACCCATTGCATTGTGAATTATAATAGTAATCTACAATGTTTTACTTTTTTTTTCTTTGTTTTTGAATTTTTGTTTGATTTTTTTTTTTCAAATTTTTTTTATCGATTTCATCTTTTAAAATTGAAATTGTTAAAAATTTGACTTTGTAATTTGCTTCATTTATTTTTCCTTTATATAAGGTTAGCATGATTTATGGGTTTCCCAATATAACCTAGGTTACCCTGGTTTTTCGAGTTTGGTGGGTTTTTTTTAATTGAACTTAACTTTTATTATAGTCTAATTTTTTCTCATATAATTAAAAAAAAAATAATTTTAGAGAAGAATCATATTATTAAACTTTATATAGTAATAAAAATTAAAAAGAGTGAGGAAAACATTGATTCACCACACATATTGCACTGTGAATGACAATAGTAACATATGATGTTTTGCTTTCTTTATATTTTTGAATTTTTGTCATGATTTTTTTATTCAAATTTGTTTTTGTCAATTTTATTCTTTTAATATTGGGATGATTGATAATTTAGCTTTATAATTTATTTCTTTTTATTTTATCTTTTTATAAGGTTAGCATGATTTACGGGTTTGCTAGGGTAATCTGTGTTGCCCTGATTTACGAGTTTGGTGGGGTGTTTATTTTTTAATTGAACTTAACTTTTTTATCGTCTATTTTTTTTTATATAGTTAAAAAATAGTTTTAAAAAAAAGTTATATTATTAAATTTTATAAAGTCCATGAACCTATTCATAACTTTGGTTGGTTGACTTGGTTCACGGATTTGATAAGTTTAACTCTTATGAATAGTATAATAGAATTGAATCCAACTTTTTTTTTTATATATATCTCTTTATGAATGGTTCAATAAATATGTTATTTAAGATAATTAAGAAGTTACAAAACAGATTTAATTAATTACTAGAGTGGATAGAAATAGCCAGCCTGTGAATGCAGGCTTAACACAACCTATTTAAGATACAAACAAGTGAGCCGAACTTGTTTTACTTTAATTCAATAAAATAAAATAATATAAAAAACAGCATATAATGGAATATGCAAATTGAAATTCGGGTTCCACTAAAAAAAATATATAATTTCATTGGAAAATACACCAAAATAACCTTACATTTTTAATACAATCGAAGTCAATATACTATGCAAACAATTAAATCTTTGCAAGTCTTAATTCACTCACAAAGAAGAGAGATGACACAATTACAATGAATAAATTAAAACACACAAAATTATTTTTGCAGTCCAAACAACAATTTAGTTCACCTTCCTACAATTCAAACGAACTTGGCCTTGCTTTCCAGTCAAAATTTTTATATTCCCCATCTTAACCATAGACTTAGCAAAATCAGCCCAAAAAGCCTTGGCATTTGAACCATAAGCCTTCACCAATCCATCAGTGGAGCCACCGTTGAAGAGGGCTTGATCAGAGTGAAGCAACCCTCTTTTCTTCACCAAACTGTTGAAGTATGCAACGTCAAAGCGTGCAGGTGTTGGGTCTAGAGGAGCAAGGTTTGAGTCACCTCCGACGAGCGGACATGTTGATTTGCGCTGTTTAGCAAATTTAGGGTCGATATTTGCGTCATTGTGGGTTCTGTTTCTGAACGTAAAGCACTGTGCTGACCCTAAAGTGTGGCCTCCGGAGAGAGCTACAAGGTCTCTCTCATTTAAACCCTGCCTTTTGAAGTTGTTGATTAGGGCAGGAAGATCCATGAATGGTGATGGGAGGTCATTGTTGGCTTCGTCTCTGCTAGCTGTGGTTGAGTCCTTCCTTCCTAGTTGGACGGCCCATGTTGGCCCTCCTAGCTGCACATATTTTTATATGAGCAAGTATATAGATTGCAATGTTAATTAAAAAATACTGAACCACCAACTATATATACAAAACAACTCTTTAATCGATCACGTACCGCAACGACGGAGTCCCGGGCTGCAACAGCTACGATATCTGCACAAGAGACCACCGGACGTCCACAGATTTTGTCCACCTCCAACTTAACTTGGTCAATAACTTCAAATCCTCTAAGAGAATCGATATTAGGAAGCGCATTCTTTTCACTGTCAATGGTGGATGTTGAATCCAAAAGAATTGATGCATCACAACCCTATATCACATATATACAACCAAAACCAAAACCATTAGTATAAGAACAATATGCATGTAAAACTTAATTATGTGATATTATTATTAAATAATTAGGAGAAATTAGAATGTGATTAGTGTAATACATTGACAAAACAATCATGGAAGTGTAGACGCAACAAAGAAGCACCCATGCGTCTTTCTTTGTAAACTGCAGCCTCCACAACTCGTTTTATAGTTGGTAAAGCTTTGGGACACACATGGTTATAGTAATATGGAGATAGTACTTTTGAAGAAGAAGCAGAAGTAGCAAGAACCAAAAGCACAAGGAAGGCAGAAAGACAGAAGATGGTACGAGAAACCATGTTTAGTTAGTACTAGATCTGTAGTGATCACTCTGGTTAAAGCTCTTGTTTTGCTTTGATGATTTTTTGTGTTTTCCTTGCCTTTCTGCTTGTATTTATAGGGCATGGGGGAGCTAGAGTTGAAGTTCTTCGACATTGTAGGACTTGGCCAAACCTAAGACTTCTGAGAAATTTACAAATGTCAAGGCCATGATTAGGCAGAAAAGTACGTTAATGTGCTCTAAAAAAATCTGTTTGATTTAGTCATTTCACAAGCTAGCCATCTAATTCATGTTTATATATGCATGGAGACCATGTCGTGGGAATTTTTTATTTTCTATTAGACACACCCTGTCTCTTTCTCAAGTAACTTATTTCTAGCTTCTCCCCGAAAATAAAATATCTAGCTATTTCGAGACTGAGTCGGGGAGGTGATCAACAACCAAATCGCTTAATTTGTGCATCCATAGGCCATTAATTAATCAGAGCTAGAGTATTGTTTTATATGTTTGATTTTGTATTTAATTTTTTTATTTTAAATTAATATTTTTTGATATTTTCATATCTTCTTGATGTATTAATATAAAAAAAAATAAAAAAAATATTATTTTAATATATTTATAATTAAAAAATATTTTAAAAAACATTAATTATTACCACACTTCAAAATATTTTCATACTCTTTGAAGAAATTATCAAGCCAATAATGACAACAACCACATTGGAGGTGGGGCATGCCTTGGAGGAGATATTGGTGATAGGAAATCTACTTGACCAAGCAAGGAGTAGAATCAAACTACATAATAATTAAGGAAAAGGAACCTAGGAGAAAGTCTAACTATATTTCTTAAAAACAATTGGAGATTTCAATGAATTAATAACTTTTATTTTTAATTTTTTATTTGCAAATGCCAATTGACATGATAGTTCCCGCGTTAACATAAAAAAAAAAAAAACTTAGCATTAGGCATGCTAACCTTTAGATTCTTGTCTTTGGATTATGCATGCAACTGCATGGTTCACATAAAAAAATAATAATGTAAAGTGTCAACCATATTATAAAGCAACAAATAGGAAAAAACACATGTAATATGATACAAAATCCCCGCGGTTAATTTATTCCAAAAGCTAGGGTGCTCAAGCATGCTATAGCTAATAATGAATTAAAATATCTTCGAAGCAATTTCTTTTCCGACAAGTATAATTGGTCAAATGAATCTCGTACGTGTTGATTTTATCAACAATTCACCTAGTCACTCTAATTAATTATGAAAAAGCTAGGTAGATCCTTGTCGAGATCAAGAAAAGGACGCTTCACCGAACAAAGTTTCTAACCTCTCTTGCTCTGTGGTTTGCCACGTGGCATGTAACTGTTCATCTTTCTTCGATCATTTTATAATCATTTCATTTTTCAACGCTGTATTAATTAAAAATTAAATTTCATATTTCTTTTTTATTTATTTTTTTATATCTTACGACTTCAATTTTTAATTGAAATTTTCTTCGATTGATCATGAATTTTTGTGTTATGGGACCATAATATATTAATGAAAAGCTTATTTAAACTTTCTTCTTGGAATTTGTCAGAGAGATATCTTCAAGTTTTAAATTCCATTATTTTGAAGAATTCCGAGCTGTTTTCAATCATATCGCATTTGAACTTTAAACCACATTGCATTTGAATCCATTATATTTATCTTCATAATCATCTTTGGAAAATCCGATTCTGAACTGCATAAAATATTACACAGCTAGCAGTCAAACTTACTCAAAATTGAATTGTTGAAACTTCCATCCCTTCGGAGGACAATAACGAAAAAATCAACAAATTATTTGTCATAGATATAATATTTTTTATTTGTTATTGATATTTTATTTTCTAATTATTTTATTAAATTATTCGAGCTTATTAAATCTATTCGAGTTAATAACCAGAATATCAAATATTTTTTTAAAAAATATTTACATTATTTTAATATCTTTTTTACATTAAAATAAAATATGAACCAACCCAGCAAGAACTACTTATCTAGTATCTTACTTATTCCACAACATCTTAATGTAATTGAAACTCTACATTTAATAATGACGTTGGGTATGTATCAGTTAGGGTCACTATTGTATCCATGAGATTTTGGGGCAGCTAATGATCATGATAAAGATTAAGAAATATCCTAATTAGCGTGCTAAAAACACTATGCAATCCATTACTCATCCACACACACTTGTAACATTGTGGATTGTGACGACAATGTTTTTTGTTTTTTAAGAGTTTTAAGTCTTTTTCCCCATCTATTTTAATTAAGTTTCATCAAAATTAATTAACGAAAAATATATTAAGGATATTATTTTATTAAATGTCATACAATCAAATTCCAGGCTTCCATGTCCTGTCAAATGATTGAGCTGTCAACTACAGTCCTCATACTTTAATAAAACTAATTATCCAATCTCGAAGTTTCAAAAAACTATCTACAATATAACCTCAGTAAATTATTAACTTGATTAAATAGTGTTTTTTATTCAATTGAGATTTTTATTATTAATTTACAGAGATTTAACTATATAATTATGGTTGGTTGATCCAAGACATGGTTAACTCACCCCATGAATCAAGCCACGTATAAAAAACAATGTTAAACACCAATTGATCTAGTGGATCTTCTAAAAACCCAAAAAAACATGTTCATTTTAAATTTTTTTTAAAAAATAATATTATTTTTATCTTTTTAACTTTTTAAAACTTATTTGAGTTCACTTACCGGATCATCATGAGTCATAATTAATAACTATGTATATAATTAATTATATATCCTTTATGGGCTGGCTCATAACTAGCCTGCACCGATAAAAAGCCCCGTCGAATTCGAAGCCCTTGGGTTTCTATAATCATTCCAATTGCTGTGTGCTTTTGAAAAACAAAACTCCAATTGCATAGATTTCATAAGTCTCATCTCACATCGCTTTACAAATACAGACTACTTGGAAACTTTTTCCCAAGTCTTGCACCCTAGAAGATGGAAATAGGATCGCAGAAACTTTTTCCACAACCTTACAAGAGAGCAAAATAACATGCAGACATGTATGTATTTGCCCTCCTTTATTTTTAGGATCTACTCACACACATAAACGAAGAGCTGCTAGCCATTTGGACCACTGGGCATAGAACTCAGTTGGCTTTCCTGCAATTGGTCCTGATCTGGCCATTTGTGCCAGTGAGTGGGCTAAGGTTTCCCATCTTTTTCATTGCATTTGCAAAGTCTGCCCTGAAAGCACCCTGATTAGAGCTATAAGCCCTAACCTGAGCATCTGTAGAGCCCCCGCTAAAGAGTTGCTGGTCAGAGTGTAAGAGGCCCTTCTGGTTCAGTAAGTTCCTGTAGTAAGCACTGTCGAAAGATGTCGGGCTCGTGACATCCAAAGGGACGAAATTGTTAGTATTCTGACACTGAGCTTGTGTTGATGTTTTGAACGAGGAATCTATGTTGGTTTCACTGTTGATTCTGGTTAGGAATGTGGTACATCTTGCTTGCCCTATTGTGTGAGATCCTGCAACACAAGAAATTCAGAAGACAAAACAATGGTTAATTGCTTTTCCATGCCTAGCTAATTGTTGGCTTTAACTGCCATTAAAGACACAAAATTAAGCATACCAGAAAGAGCCACCATTTCTTTAGCTGTGAAACCTTTGTTGGAGAAGGCAGAGATGAGGCCACTGACATTCAAGGCTGGGGAAGGGATGTTGCTATTAACATCGCTTACACTTCCTGCTGTGGCTGAATCTCTCCTGCCCAATGGAACTTGCCAACTAGGACCACGCAACTGAAACAAAACGATCCAAATATTTTAGAACATGTAATTATACACAGAGAGAGAGAGAGAGAGAGAGAGAGAGAGAGAGAGAGAGAGAGAGAGGAAGAGGAAGCCATGAAAAATGGTATTTTTCTTACAGCAACAACAGAGTCCCGAGCAGCAACAGACAAGATGTCAGCACAGGACACAACACCAGGGCAGGAACTCTCTAATTGAGTTTTAATACTGTCAATAACTTCGAAACCTCTCAGAGAGTTGGCATTTGCTGGTGCTGTCTTTTCTCCACCGTCCAAAAGCACTGATGCATCACACCCCTGCTTTACAATATTGTTCCACCAATTAAAAGCAAATTCAACAGTATGACATAGACAGAAAAAACTCTGCATGCCAAGTAAACATGACATGATGAATCCATGCAAAAATACAAAGGGACAAGACAAGACCAGCTAGCTTTAGGTGGAAAGGTCAGCAATACGGGCTGAATTATTTCTTTTACTTTTGAAGGGAGGAATTAGAAATAAAAGTAAAGGTGCTTTTATTTTTTAATTTTTAATCTTACTAACTAATCATGTGCACCATATAAAAATCACGAGATTTTTTATTTTTATTTTTTTTGTAATTGATCTTGGATTAAGTTCGTCAAAAAAAGAAAGAAAGATTAAGTTCATCAAAAATTTTATCATTTTCAATCCCATAAATCACAAAGTACCACCATGATCTAGTAGAATGTTCAATTTCTCGAGTTTATATAGTGTTGGGGTGTACACATTTCTAAATAAATTAATTATGAATATATTTTTAGCATAAAAATTCGAATTAGCAAAAGAGAAAAAAAACAGAAGGAAGATTTAAGTAAAAAAAACTTGAAATTTCTAGCAGCTAACTGGCTAGCATGTAGTTGTGTTACGTGCCATACATATGCAAAATAGAAAGGGAAAGATTTCTTAAAGAAAGTTTAATAAAGTATAGAAAAATAAGATTAATAGGGAAGTGATGATTAAAAAAAAGAGAGAGAGGCAGACAACTTGCATTAACAAAGCAATCATGGAAATGAAGACGGAGCAAGGATGCCCCCATGCGAGCGTCATTTGACACTGCTGAGTTAACAGCTGATTTAATGACAGAAAGGACACTGGGGCATGATGTTCCATAGAAGTTTGAAGCTAATTGAGCAGAAGCAACACCAACAAGAAGCAGAAATGCCCCTAAATGGAATTTGAAGGTAGTGATGGTTGACGAGGAAGACTTGAAAGAAGCCATGAGTAGTGATCTTTACTAGAGAAACAAGAAGTTCAAATAGGGTTGAGGCTTGTGCTCGATGCTGTGTTAAGCGTCTGAAGGATGTATATATAGTAAATTGGAGCGCACGAGTCAACCTTGCACTTGGTACAAATAATTTGAGTCAATGTTGAAAAAGAAAGGATATAAAATATATAGTAAAAATATTATCTAAGGAAGGCAGTTGGTTTTATATAATTATATTACATAGTTATATGGAAAAGTAAACAATATATATAATTTAACATACATTCTCCGTTTTAATGGGGCAGGCTTTAATTAAACTTAATTTGTATAGATTGTCGATCATAATAAAGGCTAAATTATTTGCATAAAAAGGAAATAGTTATAGTTTAGGGAGAATGTATATAATTTACATTCTATATAAATTAACAGAAAGGAGCATTGATACCATATGCATAGGGTGCTGATCTCTGTAGATTTTCCTGTTCCTTGTAGCTGAAGTAGGTGACTTGTAGTGCTGGTCATTTTCAATGCATTATAAGCCACTGTTATTCTGTCATATTCGTCGAGCATTATCTTCCAGCACTTCTATCTTTTTAGCAAAACGCGTATGGGCCAAAGAACCCAGTCTTGAACAACTACAAGTTAAATTTTTGTAATTCTAATTTCATGATAAAAAAATAATAATTCCATTCTGCATATAAATTGAAATTCATCTATTATATATATATATATATATATATATATATATATATACGTACCAAGCATACAATTACCATGAATGCCGCGTTATTAATTACAAAAGACTCTGTTTTCTTTCTTATATCAGCAATGGAGTTTTTGTTCGATTATTCATGATTTGTTTGTGTCATGGGGTTCATAAGATATTAATGAAAAGCTTATTTAAAGTTTTATAATATGCTTCTTCTTGGAATTTGTCAGAGATATCTTCAAATGTCAAATTCCATTATTTTGACATATTCCGAGCTATTTTCAATCAAAGGAAACTATTCTAGTGCATTGATGCTTGTCTTGAATATATTTCGCATGGGGTTGATTTTAGGAAGGTGAACTAAATTGTTGTTTGGACTGCAAAATTAATTTTTTTATTTATTTTATCTTTTGATCAATATGCAGGGAATCGTCTTCTTTAATTATAATGCTACAGTAAATTGTGTGTTTTAATTTATTCATTGTAATTGTGTCATCTCTCTCTTCTTTGTGAGTGAGTTTAGACTTGCAAGGAAGATTTAATTGTTTGCGTAGTATATTGATTTCAATTGTATTAAAAATGTAAGGTTATTTTGTTGTATTTTCCAATGAAATTATATAATGGACCATTATATGTTGTTTTTTATATTATTTTATTTTATTGAATTAAAGTAAAACAAGTTCGGCTCACTTGTTTGTATCTTAAATAGGTTGTGTTAAGCCTACATTCACAGGCTGGCTATTTCTATCCATTCTAGTAATTAATTAAATCTGTTTTGTAACTTCTTAATTATCTTAAATAACATATTTATTGAACTATTCATAAGAGAGATAAAAAAAAAAAAAGCTGAGTTCAATTCTATTAGACTAATAAAAAAAAGTTAGATGAATATGGTGCTTTTCTATAACCATAACTATGATCAAGGTTCATTAATTCTTTATTCATTTAATTTTTGTTTTTGGCAGTGATTAAAGGATATTTTGGGATTGAAAATGAGTTTATTGAAATAAAGGTTAAAATTATTTTTAAATAAAAACAAGTTGAAATGACTTTTTGAGAGTTAAGATAATTGGTGGTTGATTTTCCGGCCATTTGAAATTTGAATGTAACGAAAACTATCCAACAAGCGAAAGCTCTTCTGCCATAAAAGACAACCTACCCTCAATTTCTTATAGGCCTGCTCTAGAAAAAAAAAAAAAAAAATAGAGTTTGGCTGCTTCTTCTTCTTCTTTTTTTTTTTTTTTTTTTTCATTTATATTAATTTTTTAAAACTGTTTGGTTTAACTTTATTCATTTTTATCATGTTTTTTTTTTTTAGTTTCATAATACTTCAAAGAGATTAATATAATTTATCTTAAAAATATTTTCTCTTATATTTTATATAAATTAGTTGTATTTGTATTATGTATTTTTAAAAATAGAAGTCATTTGTTGTTAGCAATGACAATTAGTCTTTATAATAAAATAAATAAAAAACATATAAAATAAAAACAACAACGGGTGTAAAAATTTCTGCATGTGTATTTATCTTTTACTTTTATTTAGAAAAATAACTTTCCATGCTTTAATTTATAATTAGAGATAACAACTCAATTTTTGGTTTATCAATTTTTTTATTTTATATTATTTTTCATTTATTTTATGAAGCATATGAAACATCTTTTTGTTTCTCAATCAAAACAATATAATACATAAAAACATGTTTATAGCATAATTGTTTCTTTTTCTTGTGTTTAAAACTAACTTGAAATTTCTGTGTTTAAATCATGTTTATACCGTAGCGCTAGCATAAAACTATTAATTAACTAAAGAAATGTCCCCCACCAACAAATAAGCATAAATGGATAATACATATATTTATGCCTATTCCTTAACCTCCAATATCTTCAAGTTTTGAGGTTCGTCAGAGCATAAATTTCTTCTTGGAATTTGTCAGAGAGACATCTTCAAGCTTCAAATTCCATTATTTTGACGAATTCCGAGCAGTTTTCATCCATTTTGCATTTGAACTTTAAACCACATTGCATTTGATTCCATTATATTTATCTTCATAATCAGTAATAGTGCTAAGATATCAGCTTTGGAAAATCCGATTCTGAACCGCATAAAATATTAAATATAAAATATTTACAGCTAGCAGTCAAACTTACTCAAAATTGAATTGTTGAAAGCATATTTTAAACAACAGCCAATCTATGAACGCTACTTTAATTGAAAAAAAAACGCTTCGGAGTATAGTCAACTGGGGACGCATCCATCCCTCAAGGTTGGTTTATTTAACTGGGGGCAGAGGACAATAACGAAAAAATCAACAATTGTTTGCTAGATGCAATGTTTTTATATGTTAATTTGTTGGGGGGGTGGCTGCTATACGGCGACCAGGAGGTGTTAGTCACCATCGCCATGCATATAATTTCCAAAAGCACTTCCATAAAAAAATAGATTTGTTTGAAAGTTAAGCAAGGTTAGGTCATTTTGATGCTCCAACATTTCTAACGAAACGCATTACTTGCCCGTGGACTCGTCTGGGAAAGTAGACATCTAGTGTATATGACTAAACGAACCAAGTGCAGACATCATTTAAGAAATATATACTAGCATGATTTAATGTTTTAATCATAGCTATCATTTCGGAGAAGGAAAAAGTCTGAAGATCGTTCCAAAAAGTCATTTTTGGATAACAAGATGTCTCGAGGATGAGAAGTTTTAGTAGCAGTCTTACCCGTGTGCTGCCGCTAGCTGTAATTTTTTTTTTAAATAGTTTAGAAATGCAAGTTAATTTTTTTAAATTCAAAATATAAATAAAAAATTCACAAAAGAATCTAGTTAAATAAATTAATAATTATTTATATAAGTAAAAAAATTTATTAACAATAACTAAAAGAGAAACTAAAAACATTAAAAGATGAATATAAGCTAAGATATTTGATATCTGTAAAATGAGATATTTATTTGTTTGTATCTACTGAATTTGCTTATTAAAATCAATAAAAATAAAAATAAATACGGAACTGAAAACATTATGCAAGGCCAAATATAAGAGAAATATTATTTAAAAATAATTATTTTTATAAAATAAAACTCACCTGTATAAAATAAAAGGAATTATTCAAAAATTAAATGCAAAAAAATTATTTTTTTAAAAATATTTTATTCAAAAAATATCTACAAAAGGCACAACTTAAACCATGAGACCTAGGGTAAGCCGATAAAGAAGAAATTTAAGATAACTACAAAATCAATGTTTTTTTTTTTTTAATAATGTTAAATGTTAACATCATAAAAGAAACTGAGAAAAAAGGGATCCTGGACCTCATGAACTTGTTACCCATTTCAATATATTGGAAGCATCACAAATGAAAAAGCTCTAAAGTTTATTCCCCATCAAATCAAAGACTGAAAGATGAAACAAGAGAAAAAAAGCCACACAAAAATTATAATTAAAAAAATGAGGAAGAAAATTAAAAAAAAAATAAAAATTAGAGGGTATCAAAATTTTTTAAATTGGAGGGTTAATTCAACAATAATTAAAATTTAACAAAAGGGAATAAAATAGCATTGAGAACATAAAACAAAAAAGAGGTTACAGGGAGTGTGGAAAACTTCTTGTGTTAAACCATCTATTTAAAGTCTATCTTCATTTGGATCCGTCTTGGTCTCTCTTTTTCCCGAGGCATTAATAGATTTGGTATATCGGTATACCTCGTCGAAGATAGAGTAAAGATGTTGTGCAATTGATGGAGAAGTTGGCAACACCCTATTAGTTATAGCGCCATGAATCTTTGGTCATTAGGGATGGTGCTTCCGATGCCATTAGCTAGGGAAATATGGTGGTGCTAGCACCGTGACCATTGTCTATAAGAATGGAGGTAGCCTTATAAAAACATGCACTTGCATAAAATTTATCAATATCAAAAACTAAAAAAGCATGTGTGCTAGTACAAAAAGGGAGAGAAAGAAGAAAGAGGGTGAGAACATGGTAAAATTTCATCAATATCATTTAACACTTGTGGCAAGCAAGTGGGTCACACTGCCGGGAGATATAATTGCATTTATTTTTTTAAGATTTAGTTTTTATAATATTAAAGATATTAGGTATCATAGCCAGAAATCCCGACATTTTTCTTTTTCTCCCTTTCCTACTTTGGTTTTTTTTTTGCCGACTCATTCTATTGAATTGCTTGGCCTTTTATTTCTCAACGCGTTGGATCTATATTTAAGTTGGGTTAGGTTGACTTTGTACATTGAAGATGCATGCATAGGAGGTGAATTATTTTGCATGACATGCATAGCTGGAGAAGAGAGAAAAAGGCAGGCATGCTGAGGCTCTTTTTAAAAAAAATTCATGCACCGTCATTAGGTTGATTAAAATCCAACGTGTTTCTTAAGAAGGGACCCCGACGCCAATGATTAATAAAATTAGGCATAAGAAGATAGCCCATAGAATTTAAAACTAAGACCTTTGTGTGGTTTAATGGATTTGCTATACTCTTTTAGCATATTCTTCGAGCAACATCAATCATGATATCAACTAGAAAGAGATGATATTTCTAGTTCAAATTTTGTAAGTTATATTTTTTAATTCATATGTAAGTGTATACTCACTAGGGATCTTGAATTGACGAATTCTTTTTCGTAGTTGTGCTGTTAGAAGTGGTCACTCATCCATGGATCTCATCCAAGAATATATCAATGATATAAAATTATTATTTTATTATATAGAAAAAATGCATCCATATGATATCAACTAGAAAGAGATGATATTTCTAGTTCAAATTTTATAATTTATATTTTTTTAATTCAAATGTAAGTGTATATATACTCACTAGGGATCTTGAATTGACGGATTCTTTCTTGTAGTTGTGCTGTTAGAAGCGGTCACTCATCCATGGATCTCATCCAAGAATATATCAATGATATAAAATTATTATTTTATTGTAAAAATGAAAAAAAAATGCAGCCATGATATCGACACTAGAGAATGCCAAGAGTTGTTTGCTTTCTCCAGGTTTGTTTATGTCCGGCCGGTTTCTTAATTGTAAATCTGTTTGAATTTAAGCGTGTTTAGTTGACATTTATATGTAAAAATATGAACTACAATTACAAGCTGTAAAGATGATAAACATGGCCTCGAATGGCGACTTGCGACGGGGAAAGATTTGCAAGACAACAAATCAATTGGATTCCTAACCCCACACGCTTTGCTTAAAATTAACCTCTCCTAATGTTCATTGGCAAGATCCAATATCTTCTCTAATCATTCAAAATTATATTGTGCTTTTTTGTCAACCAAAGATTTTATAATTTGCTGGAGGGATTCAAATTTCATGCATGGATGGGAAAGGAATCAAATATGGGAAAAGAGAACTTTATAGATAATTAATTAAGTTGCGATGTGATATCTAATTATTCAAATTAATGGACGTCTCATTTTTCTTAAAGAAAAACTTTGCCTTTTCACACCTGACGTATTACTTTATTCCCGATTTGAGCACAAATCAATTAGTTTTATCCATTTCATTCCCCACATTAACATATTTCATGCCAAATTAAGTCTTCTTAGATTCTCTCTTTTTTAAAATCATTGATATCTTGAGATTTTTGGGACTCAGAGAGAGAAAATTTAGTTTATAGAGCCGATTGAGAATTGATAGAATATAAGGTGAAAACAGAAGTCAAATCATGGCAATAGCTGCTTTTTCATAACAGGATTTGGCGACTAATTAAGGTTCATGAAATGTATTGGTAAGATTTAGTGCTGCATTTTACGCACAGTCAAAATCTTGTTTCGAATTTCAGAATTAATACATTTTATGCAATCCTTTTCTTTTTCTTTTTTCATGAAATGGTTAATGGTATCCTAACGCTTTATAATCTAATTAATTTCTTGGAAGATTTGCTTCCCCGTACTCTGTTAATTAATTAATGTAGACGGTGTATCATACTTTTACTTCACGTTAGGAAGCAGTCTAAGGTGATAGTTATATATAAAAGTTGGTAGTGTTAATTTAGTTTTAAAGGATATGCCAAAGGAAGCATCTGTTCAATGATTAAGAACTTAGTCTAGAAAGTATATCGATATCTAACTTAACTGATCAAGTTCTAGATTTATTGTTTAAAAATCATTAACTTGAGTCTCATAAACTTCAAAGTTATTAGAGGTTTATATGGTCGTTAACTTTAGAATCCGTGGGATTAGTCGAGGTGCACGCAAATTGACACTGATACTAACGTTAATAGAAAAAAAAAAATTAGTCTAGAAGTTAGATCATTCAATTGAAATTTTCCTATTCAAAACATATACATCAAAATAATACAACAGAGTAAGTAGCTAGGGCTCCTTTTTAGCTTTACTATTTTAAAATCAATGGGCAGCTAGCAAAAAATAGTCAACTGAATAATATATAGAACTAAAATTAGAACAAGCTACTTCTTAATTATAAGTTCGATACACTTGTGTATCCTTTTTTTCCTTAATTAATTCAAAGTTTTGAATATACTCTTCCAAGAAACAAAAAAAATGAATACACTCTTATTATATGATTATCCAATTCCAGAAAGACTCGGCTAAAAAGAAGTAAGCATGCCAGCTTATAATTATTTGGCAGCACATACAAAATTCTAAGAGCTTCAGAAACATCCTTTTGTTTTTAGTGAAATTGCACCTTTTTCCATCTTTTTGACTACAGACGTGTGAATAAATTTGATACCATGAAGATCCACTAAGAAATTTGGTTATTCCTTGCTTGCGTGTGCTGAATGTTCTCTCTTTTTTGTCTCCTTGCCTGCGTGCTGTAATGTTTTTCTCTCTTTTGTGTTTCATTCAACACGGATTAGGTACACCACTCAGTGGCTATATGCATCTGATGGGACCAGTTTGAAGAGTGCTTGTTCATGGTGTCAATTAGAGCCCTAGCGTCGCCTTCGATTGACTCGAGCTTCTAGCAAAGTTTAGATTAAGGATACATGGCTATGTTTGATCGCTATGTAAGCTTGTTTGACAGTGTAATTATGGTTGTTTTTTATATAATTTTTCATGTTAAAATACATGTTAATGATGTTTATTTTTTTTAAAAAAATTATTTTTAACATTAGAATATCAAAATGATTTAAAAACACAAAAAACATATTAATTTAAAGTTAGTAAAAAAAATAAAAAAATTAAATTTTTTTAATTTTTTTTTTTTGAAACGGATAAATAAATAGGTTTTAGGTAAAAACGTGTGGCATATATGGATATATAGTCCAAGAGGATGATGCATTGGTTAAGAAGTTATAAAAAACATGTAAAAATCACATCTCCTATCCCTATGAACCACCACTCGGGTTCATGAGTTCCTTATTAATTGCATGTCTAGCCGAGATACTTGCGTCTGTCCAAAGTTTATCTAGCCTACTTTTAGAGAGCATGAATCCATATTCTTAATTATCATAAAAAAAAAAAGTGGTATAGTTGAAAAAATATCAATGTTAATGAAAATTGAATAAAAATGAGCAGGTTAGAGTTGAATACAAAAACCTTGGAAGGTCTAACCATAATTATCAGATTTGGCTCAAGGATTGATATGAAAAAAGGGTTTGAATTACTAGATTATTGTGTTACCTACGAGGTTATCAGATTAATTTGGGTTAATTATTTTATTAAAACAATGTTATTTTGTTTTTAATTTTTTTAAAAAATTAAAGTTGAAATTAATTAAGTCAATTAAATCTAAATCAACTCAATTTGACCAATTAAATTTTACCCCAATATCTTTTATAGTTTATCATGAAACCTAACCTTTATAGGCTCTAAGTCACAAATTTTTTAAATTTATTTGTCAAGTCGGGTTGAATTTATTGATACCTGGATTCAAAACTAAATTCTTAGAAAATTTATAACTATTGAGGAGACATAACACAGGAAGTGGAAAAGATGGTCTTATGTTCCTAAAAGTTGGAAGGAAATATATAGGCTGTGTAGAGCCAAGAGCTAAAACTAACGATCAAATGTAAAGGAATTAATTATTAAGTAATAAACTAAAATAGCTAGAGGTTTTGCTATAGCTCTTTTATTATAAGGAGTTAATTAAGTAATAAATTAAAATAGCTTATGGTTTTTCTATAGCTTTTTTTTTTATTGCAGCTCTACACCCATCTGCACTTTAGATCCATAGTGTTTGAGCATGGTAAAATACAATGTGATCCCTATAATTTTTATTTTTATTTTTTAAAATTTGATTCCTACCGCTATAAGTTTCTATGTTTTAACCTTTAATTTTTATTTTCCTCGTGATTTAATACTCAAATGCTGATCAGAAAGAAGAGAGAAAAAACATTAAAAATAAGAAAGGAAAGAAAAAGCTTCCAAACGACCATAATAAAACTAATCTTGTTGTTGGTAGGTTTTTCAGTATGTTTGGTATTGTCGTAGTTTTTGTAGTTGTGGTTTTAAAAAAATTATTTTATAAAAAGTACTTTTAATTGAGATTGGTTTGGTATTTATATATGTTTGGTTAAAACTGTGGTTGAAATTGAGGCTGAACAAAAAGTAGTGGTATAAATTAGTAACGTAAAATGATAAAAATGAACCCAGACATGAATTAAAAAAAATAAAAAAAATGAAAACTGAGAAGAGGTGGGGAGAGGGAATAAAAAAATAAATAAAAACAGAGTTGTCTCAAATTCTCTTACAGTATTTGACTCACTCAAACACTAATTAAAACGGTTTTTTTTTCTTAAATTAGCATATTCTAATTATGTTATATTTATAAACATGAAATTTAATAAATATCATTATTATTAAAAAAAACATGATATATTTAACATCACGCTTTTAAAATACAACTATTTTAAATATTATATTTTAAAAACAATTTTTTAAACACAATAACTTAAAATATCTATTTTGAAAGTGCAAAAAACAATATAAATGACGATATTTTTTTTATCTCATCAGTTAGAGCTAGCCGAAACCTGCAGAACAAAAAAAACTCAGCATAAAGATTCGATATTATTTTTCTTCCCTACCTCTATTATTTTTAGATGGGTTCTATCAATATCTTAAGGGGTTGTGACCAAGAGGAGCAACTAGTGAAAAGGAGGATGTTGGCGTGCAGGAGCTGCTGAAGGAGATTTTGTAACAGCTTGGCTAGATCAGGTTTGGTTGAAGGTGGAGTTGATTAAGCTATTACAAACATAGTGGTTGTTGTTGCTGACCACGGTGAAGAGGGGGAGGAGTTGTTGGCTGTCGGCTGGAGGATGGGAGCCTTTTGTGTTGTTGGTGGTGAGGAGTTGCTTGCCGTGAGTTTTGGAAGGGCTCGGAACGACAGTTGATGTGCTCTCCACTATTCACTTTGCAAAAATGAACAATGGAGTGGAGAGTGAAACGTAAAAATACAGAACGCTGGATGAGAAGCATGAAAAAATTGCTTTGCCAAAACCTGAGGTTAAATCTTATTTTTAGTTGGTCCCATAAACCAAACCGTAGCTTTATATATTAACCAAACACCATATTATCTGCGTTTGAATAAAAACGTAGCAGCTACCGCAAAGACAAATGGACTCTAGAAAGGGGAGCTTGATGAAGATGATTTTTCTTTTTAACAATGCTAAAAAACATAGATTAGAATTTGAAAAAATTAACTTTGATTCATATTGACTTTGGGTTTTAAACTCATTAATTGATGTTTTGGGATTGAAAATAAGGTTATTGATCTTATTAAGATGTTTTTTATGTTAAAAAATCTTAAGAATTAGGTTTTAAAGGTAAAAAAACTCGAATCCTATTTTTGTAGTTATCGAAAGCAACCAAAAATGGTTGTAGTGAATAATACATTATTAGCCAATATGAAAAACTTGTCGTCCATTTTACTAAATATGAAATCAGGATGGAATATGGGTTTCTTGTTATTTTAATAAATATAAAATATTATTTAAATAAAAAAGTGATTAACGTATGCCGTTTATCATAATGGCCAAACACCGGCTTTTGCAGCAGCATTTGAATCATCCCTAGCCAAACCCCTCAATTCCTAAGTAGCGCGTATGGTAAATAGACCTCTGGTTTGGAACTAGTGGCCTTTATTTTTCTTTCTTATTAATTTCCGTGATTGGCCTTCTAAATTCTCAAATCAACCATTCAATTTGTTTTTCTTTTAGATTTAGTCCGTACTCTTTTTATTGCTATTTATTTTATTTGAAATTAATTATAAAATTGATTTTTTTTTTAATTTCATCATTATTTGATTTTTTTATATGTTGAATTTAGTCATCATTCTTTTTATTATTGTCGCACCCAACATCATGACGGTCTTAAAAATTCAATGGAAAACAAACATAACAAATTTCTAGTGTCTGGTTCTTTATTAGAGAATTGTCTTGTTTAAGGAGTCATCATCAAGTATTATGGTTACTAAGAACCTTAACTAGTGAACATAAATTCTATGGTACAAGACTTATTACTTAAAAAAAACATATTATCACCTCTTAATCATCATCCTGCCTGAGACAAGCTTGTAATATCTTTTCCTTCTCAGTTGCTCCACGTTTAGCCTTCTGCCCACTTTCTGCAAGCCATGCTGCCTCTTCTTCACGAATTAGCTCTTCTTGCCTCTTCAAAGCAACAGCCTCCTGGTAGGAAACTTCAATTTTATGGCTACACGTGAAGGAGGCAAAAAAATTAGGCCACGTATGGATAACATCAATCAATACTTGTCGTGCCACAAAGATTCAGAGAATTGCTAGGGCAAGATGAGCAATACTCATTATGCCAACATATTGCATTGCTGTTTACAAATTGGTATTTAATTTCTTCACTTGCCAATATTTGCAATGAATTTAATACTTAATAATATGGAGCAGATGATAACATAAAATAAAAAAAGAACGGCTCCGAGGAAAAAAAAATGACTACAAAAATATTAAGATTTTAGCAAAGATGCTTGGACTTCTAATATAGACCAAATGGTTGTCTAGATGAAAACAACAAGGACTTCTAAAAACAGTGGAAGACACCAAATAATTGATCAGGTGAAAGAAAAGGTGCAAACAGCAGGAATATGGTTCTAGTGAGGTCTGGAACGGAAGAAATCTCAGAAGGATGAAGAACTAACGACCATTTTAAAAACAAAAACATATTTAATCAAATATCAGTATATTACTTAAAAATATGAGCGAGGACAAATATTTCCACCGTCCTGCGACCCAATTCTGTTAGACGCCTTTCATCACGTTCAATGGAATCCTTGTTGCAGTCCTCTCCAGAACTTCCATCCTGAATACAAATGCAAAAGGTTGTGAGAGATCATTAGTCACAATCATGAAGCATAAAAGTTACAGATATTGACAACCATCAAGCAAGGGAAAACAGCCAGCATTTCAAGCTCTTCTGAATCTAATCCAGTGTGCATAATAAAATCAACAATGGAATCCTTGTTGCAGTCCTCTCCAGAACTTCCATCCTGAATACAAATGCAAAAGGTTGTGAGAGATCATTAGTCACAATCATGAAGCATAAAAGTTACAGATATTGACAACCATCAAGCAAGGGAAAACAGCCAGCATTTCAAGCTCTTCTGAATCTAATCCATTGTGCATAATAAAATCAACAAGTATATGATATTACCACCGCCCCATCACTCCCATCACCATCAACATGCAGCCGCTACCATCATTTTTCCGCTGTAATGCCATCACCACCAATCTAAACCATTGTGGGTAGAAGATGTTGTATACCTTAATCTTTATTCTTGTTCTGTACGTGTGCTATTCCAGAAAACAAAATGTTACTGGAGAGATGCAAAGCTGAACTAATTGCAGAAAACCATTTGCTGGAGTGTCCAGAGTAAAATTAGCAAGAACTGCATACTGTTTTCTAACCTATGGTTGAAGCTTAAACACAATAAGCTACACCCATTGCCACCAATAAAGATTCTCTAAGATACAAAGCACATGAAACAATTTGTGAAATTGCCAAAGTCACCACTCAAATGTTTGAGTGCTCCGAGGAGACCTTAAAAGCAATGGCAATATGGACCAGCACTCATTTAAAAACAAACTACTAAAATTATTAAACTGCTTCAAAGTCCCACAGTAATTTTCATACCGACTACCTATAAGCATAACAGAATTCAGAAAAGATTCAAACTTTAGAGAATGGTATCCAGTACCCCAACCCACCTTTGTGCGGTTCTGAGGGCCCTTCTTGTCTTTTGGAGGCAATGGTTCAATGGCTGCCCTATCGAGTAGCAGAAGCACATCATCCACCAACACAAACATATCTTTTTCAACACGGACAATTGGAGCTGGCATTTCTTCAGCATCCAATAACTTTGCTCTCCCCTTCTTGCTCTTAGATTGGCCTTCAAGAGCCTTCAATCCACTATACAGGGAATCCATTACCAATGGAGATGTGACTTCCCCTTCTCTATAAAGAAATGCTTGACAACTACTTCCAGAATTACATCTGTTTTCTCCCTAGACATGCGGCGCCGGGTGTTTTGATCCATTCCCAACCAAAAACCACAAAAGCTGCAAGGGTTGCAAACACAATGCTATCACCACGTTAAAACTATACTGACCAGAAATACAAGTAAAATATGCCATAATTGCCACCAAAGGATAGCACAGAAAGGAAAGCTGTTAATGAAGGCCATAAATCAATAGTATGATGCAATCTCATAGGGCTACCAAAACACCACAGTTTTCATAATGTAGCATGTTGTGAAGTTAGGACTATTGACAACCATTCTGTTCAAATGCATTGAGTAACATACATTTTCAAAGAGATACAATACCTTGACCACCTATTTTTGTCCTCTATTAACTTCCCAAGTTTGCCCCATCTCTCTTCCACAAAACGCCGACAAATCTGCTCTACATTTGTCAAATATACCCTAACAAGTTCTCTCCTATACATGCAATCGAGGCAACGAAAAGGCCGATCTGCTTTCTCCCTGCAGATGAAAGTAAAGTCTCAGAATGGATGATCAGAAATATGAGAAACACCTACAGCACAATCACTAATAGACATCAAATATATATAAACCAGTAACTTATCAGACACCTGATGACTTGCACTTGAGCCTTTATAATAAGAGTGTCAGCAGCATCTAAGAACCCATCTGGCAATTTAGATAATACCATAAGTTTCTTCCATCCCCAGTCATACTCTTTCTTCCAGAACCGATGTAAGGTATCTGCAAATTTTTCTTTTAGTTAATAATAAATCAATGATTCCGTTACCAACTCCAGCCAATATTTAATCAACTAACCAGAATATTTTGATTTTTTTGGATCTTCATTCACCACAGCAATCGTAAACTGTGCAAAATGACTCCAACCTGGTTCACAAATAAAAGAAAATTACAAAACTAAAACCACAAAGAGAAAAAAACAAACAAACAAAGACCAGTAACTATAACCACAATTTCAGGTCAGTAGCGCCAAACCTGGAAGAAGTTTATCGTGGTTGGCAACACAAAGAAATAATGAAAGATGATTGCGGACGTCACAACCTTGGGGGTATATTAAAATGTACCTGTCACCATAAGCAAAAGGATTAAATCAACACTGTCATGGAAACTTTCCACATCATGCTGATTTTCTGCACATCAGCAGCATCAATGCAACAAAACTTGAGAAAACCTACATAACTGGAATGTTCATCAAAATCCATGCTCCATAATGTGAAAGTTGGCCTCTTTAAAATGAGAAAGTGGTTTATAAATCAGGCAATATGATAATTTTACTTTTTTCTTAATTAAAGTGCATGATGATTTATTTCACTTTTCCTTTATGAAAAGGAAGGAAAAAAAGATTCAAAATATCACCAACTAGCTACACCAAACAGATGGTGACCCAATAAACTCCTTTTGTTCACTTCAAGAAAAAACTTATAGCAGAAGTGTGTATGAAAAACAATGCATTTACCTCTGGATAACAAGTCTTACCAGATAACTAACTTGGTTATGTGCAATAGAACACACAAGTCATCTCATGGATATCTCTCTACCATAAGCACAGGTTAAGAAAAATGATTATGCATGAGGGAGTTATATAACAAATTTAAATAATGGCAGCAACTAAAAAGTGAATGTTTGTGTGCAGAAAAATATCCCTATGATGCAACTATATAATCAACTTTAATAAGATACATTACATGCACAAATATCATGTTGCGCCGCATATTTTAGACTTGTAGAAGTGAGAATTAATGAACCCTATGAATTGAGAAAAAAATCACAATTGTTTCCTCCTTTTTGGAACCCTGCTCTGACTGAGGAGATAAAGAAAGAAAGGGACCAATGTTTGATCCCACAACTCAAGTATAATGGTTTCATGTTCCAATCAAGAGCAAAGTGAAATATTTTTGGTTCTTGTAATGCACAAATTAAGAAAGCTAGCTTCCAAAATAAGCTTGTAGACACATTAATTTTTTTATTCATAGTGTGTGAGTTTATTCAAGCAATAAGTTAGAAAAACTAAATTTATACTCATAATGTGGGTATAAAGAATAAACTTAAAAAAATAAATATATTGTTGAAATATGTATATGCATGCAGATAATGTACATAAAAAATGACAATGGAGAATCAAACTGTTAGTTAGCTAAAAAAGGCGAGGAGCATGTGAAAAAACAATATGCAAAGCCCCATACCATTTGTAGCCGCCAACTTCAAATGCATTACTTCTAAGTTCTCTTTTATTAATCTGTGGGAATTTCTCTATCTTCCATGTATATTTTCCATATAACTCAGAAGGTTTTGGCCCTATAATGGAACAAAATCAGTTAGCAAACAGTTGCCTGGATAACAGCTTAAATGAGAGGGATAAGAAACAGAAGTAGCAATCATAATATCTAAGAGGAAGAGTTAGGCATGTACTCTGCAGAAGTGTGCGCGCTAATCTTAATTGGATAACATCTATTCAGTCAAGTTTTCTTGCAACAATTGGTACTGAATTTTGTTAATTTTCAGACTTGACCAAGTAAAAAACAGAAGAAGAAGAAACCAATCTGTTCATTGTTGCACTAAATGCTACCACATCCAATTGCAATCATATATGTTAACAAAAGAAACCTAATGTTGCACCTCCTTCCACAAAGTGATTAACCATTGTGTCGTGACACAGAGGCAATTGATTGCTATAAGAAGAACTCAAAAAAAAAGTAAGAAGTCGGTGAATGTGACTAAAAATTCATTTTAGTCAAAAAAATCTTACTGGAGGAACAATTGTGTCGTGACACAGAGGGAGGGAGAGAAGGGATTTCATGATTTTGGATATGAGATTCTTCATGAAATTCTTTTTATTTTTTATCATGTTGGTTTCAAGCTAGTTTTTGCAAGGTAGAAGGCTACAATAGTTCAGCGTGGTAGGTAGAGTTCAACCACCAAACGTAGGAGAATTGAGCCGGTGCATTATTCCTTATATTCCCAACAGCTTTTACACTCTAACTTCCAAACTCAGAGAAACAGAGAGCTACCAAGAGCATTATTGCGCTAACTGAAAAAAAAAATATACCAACCAAAACTGAAAACCAAAGAAGAATAAGAGAAAATACAGATACAATAAATCATATGGAGAACCAATGCATACCTCCATCATCGTCATCATCAGTGTCCCAATAAGGTGGTGAAGTTGATGGGGTTTCATTTTCTACCTGCTCAGAGGATCGCCATTCCGCCAACGCTTCACCTGACTGGCAACGCTGTCCACTTGAAATCCCCTCCGTAGACCTTCCAACTCCAGCTTCCTCACTCACAATCCCAGCCATTTCTCACTCCAAAACTCCTCCCCGACAATCCTTCAACTCCCCTCACTGCATCAAGAAAACCAATAAGAAAAAACAGAAATGTAACCCCCAAACAGAAAATTTCTTGGCCAACAATAGACACAACAGTTAAGTCGTCATAACTACAAACATTAAAAGGACTACTCATAGTAGTTATAGATACCAACAAAAATCACCCAAAATATGTACAAAAGATATTGCAAAACGTATAGATTTTGAGAAAGGAAAAACATACTAAGGTTGTTGACAACTCTTAAGAAACTTACAATTAAAAAAAATGAAAATTAAATTCTGCATCAAATGGGGCCTCATGAAATACAAACCTACACTCATTCGATATCTGTCAAGCTAAATATTTGCAATTCCCAAACACCACCACTGAAAGATTATTTAGCTTATTTTTTAATTTCCAACAATAAGAAAAACATCAATAAACACATTCATAACAACAAAGTATTTTTTTTTTTCTTCTTCTTTTTTTCTAATCAAATTCCATCGTCGATTGTATTGGAAATCAACCAAAACCCAATATTTATAATCTTCGAACTCAAAAACCCGTCATCAAGAAATTACAATCAGCGACAAACCCTAGTCTTTTTCGGTCAAAAATCAATCAACAGCAGCTCAATAACAATCGAAATGATTATGAAAAAAAATCAAAACCCAGGTTAATAAAAGTAAAAGTATCTCAGAAAAACCAATTGCATGAAACACACGCAAATTAAGAGAATTTAGAATCTGAGGCCTGAAAATAAAGATCGAATTCAAGATTCCCAAATACACCCCGATCAAAAAAAGAAGGTGAAAACCCGATTGAATATGAAGAATTGAAAACGACACCGTATAGATCGATGTCTATACAAACCTGAGCTTTGACAAATGGGGTTATAGTAGGCAAAGCTGTATGAGATTCTAGAGATAGAGATAGAAAGAGAGAAAGAGAGGTTCCAAGGAGCAGCAAAAGAAAGAAGTAAGAAACCAAAGGCGGAGCCCGTAAAGAAACAATTGTGATTTTTTTTATGCAACTAATACTGCTATTATTACTATTAATTTTTGTTTTTATTTTTATTTTTTATAAGTAATTTGTTTTTTTTTCCTTCTTATTTGTGTATACTATATACTAGGGGTGTTCACGGTTCGGTTCGGTTCGGTTTTAACCATAAAAACCAACCGAACCAAGTACCTCATATTTTTTAAATTTCAAACCGAACCGAACCGAATTCCGGTTCAAACCGAACTGGTTCGGTTCGGTTGAATCCGGTTTTGCAGCTAAAAAACCGGGAAATCTAATCATTAAATTAATGGGCTTTTTGACTTTTTTTTAATGGGCTTAAATTAAATTGGGCTGTTAAATTTTCTTGTTGGGCTAAATTTATAGGCTTTTTAATCAAAACTCTTTAAAATGTTATAATTTGATTAATTTTATTATAAGCTTTCTAATGAAATTAAAATATTGAATTTTTTTTGAAATGCTTAATTGCTTATAGTAACAATAAATCTGATATGTTTTATCTTACTATTTTTAATATACAAAGAAATATGCTATGAAAAATCAAATCAATGCAATATGCAAGATGCATGATCAAATTTGGACACCTCAAATTAAAAGAGGTGTTCACACTAAAAAAAATTTACATTAACAAATAGCAACTAGTAATAAATTATCAAAAACATTCTGCATAAGTTGAAGAAAAAATCCGACACCAGCACTACAGCAGCATCCAAAACTTCCAGCAACAGCAAAAGCCAAAAGATCCAGCAAGGATAATGCTATAAAAAAACACTAGCAAATTAGCAACATATTATAGTTTGACAATTAAAAAAAATTAGAAATGCAAAATTTTAGAAGGAATTAATAAGGCAAAGTAAATTAATTACCCAAAACAATTATATTCCAAGATTGCACCAACATCATCAATATAACTTACAAATAATCAGTTGAGATTTTTAAACTTTCACCAAATTCTACAAAAACAAAAATTAAAATGTTAGATTAAACATATGTAAATAAATGATATTATAAAATAACTACATTTAAATTTGTAAAAGAAATTACCTGATTCAATTATCTCAGAATTTTCAATATAATCCATGTAGTTTCCGATGTTGATTGGAATTGATGCTAAATTCAACCAATTTTGACAACAAACCAATGCTTGCACTGTTGATGGAGATAAAGAGCTTCGAAATGGATCTAAAATACGACCACCAGTACTGAAAGCTGCTTCAGAAACAACTGTAGATACTGGAATAGCTAACACATGTTGTGCTACCTTAGAAAGAATCTTGTATTTTGTAGCATTACATCTCCACCAACTCAAAATATCTAATTTAAAATCATTAGGATTCTCACAATCATCACTCAAATACCTCTCAACCTCATTTTTTTTTTGGGCACCCCCTTCTTCCTCTAAATGTTTTATGAATTCAGAAGCCAAGTCATCCAACATATCATCATTTACCGCCATTAAATCAACATTAACATTTTCATTTATACTAGTTACAACACTATCAACCACCTCAACATTCTCATCAGCATTCATATAATGCTCAAACAACTTTAGCAAAGTATCTTTAACCTTAATTGTAAAATTATCAGCCTCTTCAACATCATACAATCTTCCAAAACAAAATCTCACATACTTCAATTTGAAACGTGGATCTAACACAACAGCCACATATAACAAAAAGTTTTGTGTATCTTGATCCCCCCAATATTTTTTATACTTTACCATCATATTCTTGGCCATTTTACTTACATAAACATCTTCACTTCTACAAAGGTGAGATATGCTTGTATGCATGGAAATCAATTCATGAAAGAAAGAATTAGATGTCACATACAACGAGCCAGAAAATTTTAATGTAACCGTGTAAAATAGTTTCAAGAACTTGACAAAAGATCTAGCCTTTTCCCAATCTTCTAATGCAGGAGGACCTAAGTTTTTTTGTTTTCCTTTTGAATTAACCTCAAAGTAACTCAAATACCTAGGATCTGTTTCTTCTAACCTCATAAAAACAACATCAAATTTAGCAGCCGCATCTAGCATCATATATGTAGAGTTCCATCTAGTTGCAACATCCAAGCAAACAGATTTTTTACTTCCAATTTTCAACCTCTCGGCACATTGGTTAAAAACAAGTTGTCTAGAAGGAGAAGATCTAACAAACCTCACTGCATTCCTAATCTTAACAACTGAATCATCAATATCTTTCAATCCCGCACATACAATAAGATTAACAATATGTGCACAACATCTAACATGCATAAAGTCATTTGACAATATATTAGTTGCCCAATTACTTGTTACTCTCTTCAAATATTTTATTGTCAAATTATTTGAACTTGCATTATCTACTGTAACTGTTAAAATGTTATCAATTCCCCATTCCAACAAACAACTCTCAATTGCTTGGCCAATCGTTTCACCTTTATGATTAGAAACTTGACAAAAGTTTAAAATTCTTTTATTCAAGTTCCAACCTTCATCAATCCAATGGGCAGTCAAACACATATAATTAATATTTTGGATTGATGTCCAAGTATCGGTTGTTAAACATACACGTTGATCCTTAAGAGCTTTCTTTAATTTTTCTTTCTCAACTACATAAATTTTCAAACAATCTCTCCAAATCGTCAAACGAGAAGGAACATCAAATCTAGGTTGCATTACTTGACAAAATGATTTAAATCCTTGGTTTTCAACAAAGTTAAATGGTAGCTCATCAAGTATAATCATTTTTCCTAGGGCTTGCCTACACTCTTCATAATTATAACCCACCGCCTTAACAGTCACCAAATTTTCCTCTCTATTATTACCCCCATTTATTATAGGCTTAGGTTCTAAGACTAAAGTTTTTTGTTTTCGATCAATCATAAAAGGAAATTTTTTGCATACATTTAGATGACTCCACATGTTACTAGTCCCATTGAGTATAGTATGGCATGCATAGTCTTTTCCACAATACATACATGCAGCCCTAGGAGTCTTAACATTACCATCTAGTTTTTTAAAGTGATCCCAAATTTGAGATGTTTTTCTTTTAATTGATCTGGAGGCTGGATTACCTTCACTTTCAGTGTTGCTATTTGTACTAGAAGTAGCAACTGGAACTGGAATTGGAATACGAAAAGAATTGGGTTCCGAACTTGAAGGATTTGATTCAATTGGGGTAAGATCTTCCCGATTATCCATCTGAAATTAAAAAACCAACAACAACATCAATCAAACAATTCTGCTGTACATTCCAATAAAAGACCCAACAAACTTTAAAAGCTCTAACCTTTAAATATCATTGTTCTGAAGCATAATAATTATTTTTTCACACTTAAAAATAATAATATTTATTAAATATCATGCTTTACAAGCACAAGATAAAAGTGTTTTATTTCACCAATTCTTTTTAAAATCATGTTATTTCACCCAAAAAAAAATTTAAATAACAAAATATTCTGAAACGCAAAACCTGGCCCAGGCTAGTAAAGAAATTAAAGAAATAAACCAAACTGTGGGCTAAAAGCAAAAACCATGGGCGTTAAAGCTCACATGCAGATATGCCTGAATGGAAGCAAGATATTCTATCCAAAGCTGTCAACTAGTGTTGTAGGCTATAACTAGACTGTATTCCTAATTTCCTATTATCATATCTGGTCGCCTTCGTTACCGAGTCATCTTTTCTTTCTTGTCATGGTCAACAACCCATTTGATCCATCTTCGTTTTCACATGACAACTGGTTCTCATCACAACTGGTTAGGGCTTATGAAACCATGGGCGTCAGCGTCACTCTTCCTTTAACCTCTCTAGTTTTCTTGGTTTATCCGCGACGAATAATTGCATTTTACACCTCATTTTTTCATTTTTTTTCATTTTTTAAACTGTCTTTCCTGTTGTTAATTGATATTCTGGTTCTCCTTAATGAAGCTTTACGATCTAACTGTAAAGCAAGTGCGTTTTGATCTTCTTCTATTTCCTTATCCTCGTTTTTTTTTGTTAATGTTATAAAAGGAATGGTCTAAACTTTCTATATATATATATATATATATATATATATATATATATATATATATATATAAACATTTCTTCTAGCAGAAAACCATACGTTAATCATGAAATAAAACAAGATGAAATTTACCTTGGTGTCGTTGCTAAAATGAAGAACCCTGAAAGATGGAGACGGTTTCTGGGAAAGATGAAGATGGAGACGAGTTCTGGAAAATAAAAATATAAAGATGGAGATGGAATAGACTGAAAATTTAGAAAATACTTTTAAAATTCAAACCCATGAAACAAAGAATAAAAAAAGATGGAATTAAGTGACTTACCTTACTGTCGTAGGTTTATGGGAAAGGAAGATTGTGAATTAATTATTGGATTGGGTTTTTGATGGAAATGAAAAGGAAGATGAAGACGGCTGAGAGAACTGAGATGAGAGAAAGAGAATATGTTAGGGTTAGAGAGGGAGGCTAGGTTAACTTAACTATTTATAGTATCTTTTTTTTTAATGGTTTAATGGGTCCGGTTCGGTTTGACTCGGTTTCAGGGTCAAAACCGAAACCGAACCGGACCTGTTAACATTTATGGTTTTTTAAATCGGTTTAATCGGTTTTTTCTTTCGGTTCGGTTTTTTCGGTTAATTTTTCTTCGGTTTTCTCGGTTAATCGGTTATTTTGAACACCCCTACTATATACTGTAGTGTGAGCTGTGAGGAGGTTTTTGGGTTTTGGATTTCGCCCTAGTGCTTTCTCTCCTCTTTTATCTCTCTTGGAAAAAAAAAATTAGAAAGAGTAGTCAAATTGGATAAATATAAAAAAGAAAGTAAAGAAATTAAAAGAAAGAAGAAGAGGGTGGCGTTTATGGACAGAAGAAGTCTGTGGATGGTAGAGCACAGCAAGAGGTCGTTGTATTTTGGTGATATATATATATATATATATATATATATATATATATATATATATATATATATATATCTTGTTAGTGTTTATTTCAATCATCAAACAATTGAGTTTTATGTTAAATTATTTTCTATGATAAAAAAAAATTAAAATTAAATATTTTTTTACCAAGGATCATAACTCAATTCTGGGTTATTCTCTAAATATAACTTTTTATTCAAAATAAAAATAAAAAAAATAAAATAAAGGCTGGCAATATGAAGAAAATAGACCGGGGAACTAAGCTGTAATTTTTTGAAGGAAATTCAAGGCCTAATTGTACCCCATTATGCCCAAAAAAGAAGAAAACAATGCAAATTCAAGGTCAAATTAAATGATTATTGGACGAATTTGCATAAAAATTAAGTTCAAGAACATAATTACATTTTTAATAGGCCAATTTGATTTAATCATGGGCCAAATTGAATTTTTAATTATGTTTAAGAATTAATTTTGGTCCAATTAGAGGATTTAATTAAGTGCAAGGACTTAATTATACTTTAAATGGGTCAAATTAATTTTATTTTGGGTTTAATTAGTGAAAAATTAAGTCCAAGGACATAATTAAATTTTTAATAGGCCAATTTGATTTAATCATGGGCCAAATTGAATTTTTAATTATGTTTAAGAATTAATTTGGGTCCAATTAAAGAATTTAACTAAGTGTAAGGACTTAATTATACTTTAAATGGGTCAAATTAATTTTATTTGGGGCTTTATTGGTAAAAAATTAAGTTTGGGAGCCTAATTTAGGCTTAATTGAGAATATTGAAATTTTAAGAGACCAAATTTAATTTTTACCAAGTTAATTGATTGAAATTAGGGGTCAAATTGCAAGCAAATTGAAGTTTTGGGGTCAATTAGGGGCTAAATTGAAGAAATTTGGAACTAAGGACCAATCTGCAAAAGGCGCCAAAATTGAGGAGCTTATTGAAAAAAATCCGGGGGTGAAATTGAAAAAATTAAAAGTTTAATGGTCAATTAGGGGTTAAATTGACAAAATTCAAGACCAAGGACCATATTGTAAAAGGCGTGTAAATACAGGGCTGCAATTGAAGTTCATCAGGGGTTTAATTGCATTAAATCGAAAGTTTTGGGTCAATTAGGGGTTCCATTAAAAGAAATTGAAAGATTAGGGACTAAATTAAAAATGAGTAAAAATCTCTAATTCAATCCAAAACAACGCCGTTTTACATAAGAGAGTGAGAGGACCAAACGACGTGTTGTCTGGTCACTGTTCATTGTCTTCTTTTTTTACCTAGTTAAAGCTGATCCGATCGCCTACTTTTCAGGTGCATTTAATGCACCAAACGTCCACTAAATTTAACCAAACTTGCACGCAAATGATCCCCTGCAGTTTCTTTACAACGTCAACTGAAAAGTTCGGTCTGAATGGAAACGTGACAGCGCCGGCCTAAACAGTCCAACTCGGGCAGCTTTTTTCTGCAAATTGAACAACTCATGAGGCACACTTTGAGCCAACGGTTGGGATCTTTCCCAACTGAATTAATGGCTGAAATTTTACCCCGGGGTAGACGAGATTACCCTCTTCCACCGCCTATAAATAGAGGTTCCGTTGATGATCTGAGAGAAGAGAAAATCGGGTCCAAAGTTGACAAAAAACCAGCCCCCCACTGCCCCGTTTATGCAGTTTCTCTCTCCCTCTGTCTCTCTGCCGCTCCAGCCACCAAACGAAGCCACAAACAACTTCTCTACCACCAGCTCCACCACATATATCCATCCCAACCACAATTCGGTTATCCCCTACGCCTGAAACTGTCATTGTTTCTTCCTCTCTCTCACCTCTACAAAATCCTTCTTCCTTCCCCCGTGATCGGCTCCCGCCACTGTTTCTCCCAACGACGCCACAAAAACCATCAGCTCAACCTCTTGATCACGTCTGTGACCACCTCGCTTGGTAGCCTTCTCCTCCGCCGTCTCCCTACTTCTGCCACACTCCTGCCCCCGCTCTCGTGGCCATTGCATGCAGAAGACATTCTGCATGCAATGGAAAAATAATCAATAATTTTGAAGGTGGGCCGGATCTTATGCGGCCCATACCAAATTTATGGGCCAGATCCAGCCCACCACAAAAATACTTATCGGGCCGATATCGGCCCAACCATTTTGGGCCGATAACGGCCCCACCCTTTTGTAGGCTGGGCTCGACCAAGTTAGCTGGGCCGGCCCAGCCCACATATTTTATTTTTTATATATTATATTATAATATTATTTTAAAAAAAATTAAAAGAAAAACAAAAAAATCCAAAAATCATTTTAAAAAATTTTCAATTTTCTCAAATATTTTTCTATCCATTTTGCATAATATCGGGTTGTATATTTACATTGTAAAATACAAATCCAGTATTAAAATACCCATTTTTTCTTACAAATATTTCAAAAAAAAATTCAAAACATCAAAAAAAAATATTTTGTTGCATACAGCCAAATCTTAAAATTTTTCCAAGCATATTTTTCATAAAAAAAAATTGCATATTTGAACCAAAAATGGATATCATAACCAGTTTACGATTAGGATTTAACCAACATGTCAAAAATCTTTTTCCAATCTTTTTAGGGTCCAGATGTAAACTTGTGGGGTGTAGGTAAAGTACACCCTCAGGTATTAAAGATACAAAGTGTAAAAATGCAAGTGATGAGAGACTCTCTCATGAAGAGAGATCTACTTTGAACCTTAGAAAAGACCACCAAAAAACAATCAAACAACAATGCAGCTTACCTTAGGTAGGGTGCATTAGGGGTGATGCGTCTTCCCCCTGCACAACCAGTCCCTTATTCAGACTCTCTGATTAGTACTTAAAAGTGCATATTTATCAAGGTTTTATATCATCATTTTGCACTTAAAGTATCAATAACTCCTTAACTAAAGCATGTTTTATAATAACAAATCTAATACTATAAAATGCCCTAATATATGGTTAATGTTCATCTTAAATGCAGGCCTATCACATAAATCAAAGGATTGATTGATGAATTCAACTACTGAAATTTGTGAAGATAAAGAGAGGGTGAAACTTAGAAAAGAGATGTTGGTGCAGTCCAAACTAGAACACTGTTCGGTAATTGGGTCATATCTCGAGTTCTAGATGTCTAAATGACCTCAAATTTTTACACAGATTCAGTAAGACATAGGCCTACAACTTTCATGTTTTCATCAAGATCTAAGAAGGCCGTTTTCAAGTCCAAATTATAGCAACAACAAAGAAGTCTGAATCTGTCCTGCAACCCGAACATTGTTTAGTGTTTGGCCCATAACTGGAGTTCTAGAAGTCCCAATGACCTCCATTTTGTTTTTTGGAAAGCTGAGTCAATTTCCTACAACTTTCAAGTTTTCCAGTGGACCCAGTTCGGATGGTAGCATTTTTGTTTTTTTCAGACAAGAAGATAAGGATTTTCACCAAGTCAAAAGTTGGCCACCCACTCAACAATTAGTCATCAAATCAATAATTTTGAATTTTGGCCTATAAAAGGAGGCATTTGCCATGCATTTGGGAGCTTGGTTGTTCAGATGAAGTTCATGCTCTTTATTTCTCTTTTTATATATTTTGTTTTGTAATTCTTAAGTTTTGCTTTCATTAATATCTTGTTTATGCTTTTCATTTCCTTTTCTTTTCTCTGTTAACTTGTATCTTATTTATGTTCTTATTTTGTTTATTTATGTTTCTCTTCTTTATTATGTTTAGCTAAGTTTATTATGTCAATGTGAAAAGGTTACACTAATGGTGTAAGAACAAGTATGGTGTAAACTCAACATGGACCTTAATGTTTAATATTAACATGTCTTATCTTTTTATCTTACTAATTCTTAATACCTTGCTTGTTAAATGGTTAATCTAGATTTGTGTTGTATAACATTTGGTACAACAAATGCTTGGCACTCTCATAGCGCAACTGTATGGTATTATCTACACTTGAGCTATGAAAGGAACTTGATTTGTTGTTAACATCAGTTAATATCATGAATTCCTGACAATATTTAAAAGTTTGGTGTTATGTAAATAAGATAATTTATATGATGATGTTAATAATTTATAATGAGCTATTAATGACAAGTCATCCGATTGGAACCTCTTTCGTGTGTGGTTTCCAAATTGAGTAATAAGAGTTTATACTATACTTGTTTGAAATACCATTGGTGGATCCTCTAACCTTGACATTTGTTTTTATCATTGTTTAATCCTTACATTAATCTTTCATCTCAAAGTTCTCATTAATTTCTTCATCTTCTTCTTCTTTTATTATTATTATTATTAGTAGTACTACTACTGCTGCTGCTGCTATTATTATTATTATTATTATTATTATTATTATTATTATTATTATTATTTTACATTCTGTTTATATTATATAATCTATCTCTTTGATCTTTTCATAATACTTAGTATATAGGCTGGAAACCTGTGACCCGATCTTTTAGATCATTCTCAGGTATAACAACGCCACGTACTGAGTATTACTACTACTACTACTACTACTACTACTACTACTACTACTACTACTACTACTACTACTACTACTACTATTAATATTAATATTAATATTATTATTACTATTACTGTTATTGTTGTTATTTTTGTTATTGTTGTTGTTGTTGTTGTTGTTGTCTTGTTATTTATAATTTATACAATTAACCTCTTTGTGGTTCGACCCCGGTCTTGCCGGGTTATTTATTACTTCGACACTCTTGCACTTGAGAGAAGACATCAATCTTTTGGTCATGTCACTCTCGCAGATCATAGGTTCCTAGTGACCATAATACTAGGTGGCGACTCTTAAACATTAATAATAATTTTATGATTAAATCCAAAAATCATTCCCAACACACAACACCCCTCACACCGGAGGCACGACAAAGAGCCTCCGTCGTCGTCAAATGACGTCGCAACACCAAGAAAAAACCTTAAAAAGATATATGAACTTACAAAGATTTTTTATTTTGGACCGATTTAAATCTTAGAGTGGTTTTCTATGTGTTTGGAGGTTATAAATTGGTTTACCAACATTTCTAGTGCATACCCCAATTAAAAAAAATGGAAATAGTAACTTGTAATAGACAAACATATGTAACAAACCCAAATTGAGTATTAAATGGAATGTGAGGGTATAAAAATTAAATGGAAAAGTTGTCTAAGTAAAAATAATGAACATGAAAATGAAAACAAATGAAAGAAATAGCATCGATCAAATAAAATACAAGAGATAATACAAGAGATAAATAACAAGAGCATTGTAGTGGTTTTCAAGTGTGTAAGAAAAAAAAAACTAAAGCTTCTAAAATTAGCATATATGGCTGAGTAGAATACATTGTAAAAACTAGAGAGTTATTGGTCTTTGAGAAATTTTGAGAGAAAAATGGTGAGATTCAAAAGTTTAGAGTCATCTAAAGCTAAGATGGAAAGAAAAATTAAGAGATTTAAGAGATTAGAGATAAAGCAAGGTGAAAAAGGTTAGTAAATAGAGAGAGAAAAATCCAGAAAGTAAGAAGGAGAAGGTAGGCTTAGAAAAAGCTTGAAGTTTCCATTGTCTAGGTTTAATCAAAAGGTAAAAAGCTTATCTTCCTTGTTTTATTAAAGTTTTAAGCTAATTTAAGTAATGGGATAGTGTGGGTAGTGGTGATGTAAGGGTTTAATGGAAGATGGAAATGAAATAAGGGTTTTCTTAAATTAATTGTGTGGTATTAAGTTAAATTGATAATTAAGTGTATTGATGAAGAAAAAATTCAAATGGACAATTCTAGGAAATGCCTTATCTATTTTGATCAATCTACCTTAAATGGGTTGGATGTATATTGATTTATTGTGTTGAATTTTCTATGAATTATGATGCTTTAGAAGAATTTTAATAGGTAAAATGAATGGAATGGGTAATTATCATGTAAAATTGCTAGAGATAATAAATGAGTAATGATTTGTGTTAGTAGATTTAGCAAAGAAAGAATTTGAAAGAATTCCATTGACATGAGATTTTCTTATTTTCTTGACTAAGAGTTAAGTTTATTGAATTAATACAAATTGATTTCTTGTGTAAAAAGTTGTTTAGGGGTATTAGAAATATATTGGGTTGGAAGGAAAATCCATGAAATTAGTAAAATGGAAACTCATGGAATTAATAGGTATGTTTCAGCTAAGTGGTGTGGTGTGAGGGTTGATATGCCTTGACTTGTCTAGTCAAAATTATTATGAATTACAATAAATTATGATGTTTAAAATCAATATGTGATAGGCATTAAAAGAAAAATTTATGGAAAGAACTTGTATTGGCTTTATTAAGAATCCTTACAAGTGAATTAATAATATATATATACACACACACATACAAGGAAGAGTAGGATTTGATGGAAATAAGTTAAACTAAGTATGCTAAAATATTAAAGCTTGAGGTTGGATGAGTAAACATAGAAAAGTACATGAAACCAAATCTCACATAGTTTTGGCTTAAAAAAAAAAGAAAAAAAAACTAGTGAACCATACATGAAAGTGTTATTTGTTTAAAATGAAATATCAAATGAATGATGGTTGAGTTATTGATATGGTGCATGATGGGTTGAATATGAATATGGAAAACTAAAAAGATTTATGTTTCTTTGAAAACCAAGAGAGGTAGTAGCCGTAGGATCTTCCATTATTGGCGCACGCACTACCAGGGTTCGTCACCCGTACAATGAGACCAGCAGCACTAGGGTTCGTCACCCGTACAATGAGACCAGCTTTTTTCTAGGGTTCGTCACCCGTACAATGAGACCAGCACTTTTCTAGGGTTCGTCACCCCTACAATGAGACCATTTTTTACACATTCTTTTGTTTTGGTTAAATGAGGTCGCCAGATGGGATCTCATGTAGCTTTGGTTAAAGGGAATCGCCAGATGGGATTTCAGGTTAACCGAGTTACACAGTTTAGTTCCAGTTGAATGAGGTCGCCAGATGGGATCTCATGTAGCTTTGGTTAAAGGGAATCGCCAGATGGGATTTCAGGTTAACCGAGTTACGCAATATTTTCGTTCCAGTTGAATGAGGTCGCCAGATGGGATCTCAGGTAAACCCAATGTGTGGGCAGGTCGCCCGTGAAAATAGACTATTGGGAGAGTGTGGGTCGGTCGCCCGTGAAAATAGACTAGGGTGAGTGTGTATGGGTCGGTCGCCCGTGAAAATAGACTAGAGTGAGTATGTATAGGCAGGTTGCCCAAGATAATGAAATCATTTTCCTTTTGTTTTCTTTACAAAGCTTACTATGCAAAATTTTGAGAATTTTCGCTTCGTAAGCATTGTAAAGAGGGGGCATCTGTTGCTACCCAATTTTTGACCCATGTTTTTTATATATTTTCAAAAAAAATCCAAAAATAGAGAAAAACAAAGAAAATCAAAAAAATATGTTTTTTAATATATTTTCATCATTTTAGCATTTTCAACGTCGTCTAAAAAGAATTTAATTTTTCAAAGGATTTTCAAACGCGTTCGACTTTTCACGCGTCATTTTTAAAATAATTGATTTTCCGTATTTGAGTCGACGTCGATATTGCTCGTTTTCAAAAAATACAAAAAAAACAAGAAAAATCAAATTTTACAAAAAAAAAGAAAAAAGAAAATTAAGGGACCAATTTTGAGGCCGAAACAATATTTTTGCCTAAGGGAATTTTGAATTTTGGAAGGAGGGGCAACCTAAGAATTTTTTTCTCTTCACCCGAAATTAGCCGTTGCCCCTGGCCCAATACTATTATTTAATCCCTCTCTTTCGGCTAAAAATTAATTACTTAGCCCCCACCCATGGTCTTCTTTTCCTTGTTTCCCGCCGACATGTTGGCCCTCCTCATAATGAAAAAAAACCCATATTTCTTCTGATTCCCAGCTTTGCAAGAGGGGGGGGGGAAGCCATTTTCGTCGGGTCCCGAGAGCAGTGTGCAGAGACCCACGATCCCCAGCTCCTTTGAGATTTTCTCCTTCTCCCCCACTGGACCTCCATTTTTCAGAAAACCCCCACAGCCATAGCTCCCTTCTCCTCCAAAACCGCACAGCCCCCTCGCCATTTTCATTTTTCTTTTCTTCCCCAAACCAGCACCACCCACAACGCCGATCTTCCTCTCATCAGCACCGGACCACCCCCTTCCCTCACTGTCTCCCTCACCCCTCTCTCGGCCACGCCTCTATTTTCATTTGAAAATCAGAGGGACCTTCCCGATTCCCACAAATCCTCTCCTCTCAGCCGTTTCTCCTTCAACCGGTTAGCAGCAGCCCTTCTTCGGCCGACCAGCACCAGACCCTCCCCCCTCTCAGCAGCGTCACCTCCTCCTCCGGACCATCAACGCCATCCTCCAACAGCAGCAGCTCCTCCACAGCAGCACCCGATCTCCCCGCAACTGAAGAACCCAGCGACGACCACAGCAGCGGCCGAACAGTCCCAGCGGCAACGCCCCCTTCTCAGTCGTTTCCCTCTTCACTGCTGGCCACCTGAAACGGAGGAGAGGAAGGAGATGACCGATCTGCAGCGAGGCAGATTCAAAAGACCCGCACGGGACAGATCTGAAGAGAACTTGAACAGATCTAAAAAACTAAAATCGACTGTGTTGTGCATTTTCTGTTATTGCAGGTCACCGCCGGCGAGAGAAAGGAAGAGGAGAGGAAGCCATTACAGCCCCTCACGCTGCCCAGATTTCATGGCGGCGCGTGAACCCACGCGCCGCCAGTGACGGTGGCGCGTGGGAAGACGCGCCACCAGCGTTCAGTTGCCCTGAAAATGCTCCCAGCACTGTTTCAGTGGTGCAAAAGGTGTTCCTGTGAATTCCATATTGTTTTAGGGCTGTTATTGTAATTTTTATTGTAATTTTTGTTTGATGTAATTTCTTATTTAGTTTTGAATTTGTATTTGTATTTGTATTATGGAAAGAAAAGACAAGAAAAGAAAAAGAAAAGAAAAGAAACAAAAAAAATAAAATAGTGAAATATGAATGTGTGTGTTTGTATTTTTTATTATATGTTATTGAATTATAAAAATTAAAAAAGGACAAAAAGAATTATTTGTTAATTTAAATATGGTTAAATATCTCAAGGACAAATAAAATCAAGTTGTATTTTCCATGAAAATATGAGGACAAGTTTCTACATATATTCGGGAATTTAATAACTGATTTATTCAAGCCTAAGAATTTAATTAATATTTTAAATTTTCAAATCACATCAGAACACGAAGCAGCTTATCTCAGGTAGGGTGTGTTAGGGGTGCTAATACCTTTCCTAACCACAACCAGTCCCTTACCCGCGATCTCTGACAAGACCAGTACATCAGGTTTCCTAGTAGCCCTCAATGAATTACTAGGTGGCGACTCCAACGAACTAAATTCAAGCAAACACAACAAACGATGAAAAATCGACAGCCGATGCCGCGCGCCAGATTTTTTTTGGGGTGCGACAGAATGGCGACTCCACTGGGGAAAGGTATTGTTTTCAACTTTATCGGACTAAGCTTTGTGTTTTGATGTGTTCAATTTTATTTTTTCTTTGGTGCTTTGTTTTATTTATTTGTGTTTTATTCATGCATTGTATATAATTCTCTCATGCATCACAAGTTTTAATTTTTGTTAAGCACACACCTGCTTTAAGTTAGGTGGGGGACTAGCAGCTTACCTTATGACTTGAGTCAAGGTTGAAGTTTGTGTAAACCCCAACTCTTCGTTGAGTGCTTAGACTGGTAATAGTTGGACACGTGCCAACCAATTACCTGCTGGGCCCCTATATTGCCTTTACGAGGGCAATCACTGGGACAACAAGAGACCCCTTTTAGAGACCAAGTAGCAAACCTACCCTGTCTCACGTAAAATGAATAGAACCTGCCTGTAGGATGTATGCTCCGTAAATATTTGTTTTGCATCTGAGCAAACCCTTCTTGAAGCATTGGCCGTCACTTCGAAAATTTTCATTGGAGAGTTTGGGCAAAAATCATGATTCTTGTTCCATCATACAAGAGTTACGATCATATTGTCACCCCTCGAAAGGCGAGTTCATCATATAGGTTACATGTTCATACATTTATCATGCATGAACCGGGTTGAAAGGTAGGTCCCCTGTACAAGTTGTGCTGCAAGTGATTGAAGAAAGATGATGAAAGTAAAGAAATGTGTCAGATAGAGGCTCATTATCAGATTAAGGTTGAGAGCATCGAAGGTGAAGTAGCTGGACTCAGATCTGCTCGAACAAGTGTTGAGCATCAAATGGAAAGAGAATGTCTGCATAGTCTTCTATAGGAACACTGCTTGTTCACATCCAATTGAAGCTATATCTCTCATTTTCAGTCATGAACAAACAACAACGCCTTCAGTCATCAACTAATGACAACTCTGATTCTTGTCCAGTTGCACTGTTAAGTGTTCATCGCCTCCACATCATTTAATGAAACCAAACGACTACTAGCCTCCTGTACATGGTGCATTAGCTTGCTTTGAAGTTACCCCCGATTATGAGCTCAATTCCAGTTCAGCAGCACAAGATGGTCTGAAAAACCATGATCAGACACTGCACTTCTACGTGGTAGAGCTCTCTCTGTAGAGATTTATTTGAGGATCTGCCAATGGGAAATGCAAAAGGGAATGTATTAATTTCATATGCTTTGAAATTTTTTTCCCACCAGTGGCACCAGCAAAGCATTGTAGTAGGCAGAAGAGTCAGACCTGGTTTGAAAAACATGGAGCAGACATCAAACTTCAACGTTGCAGAGATCTCTCGGCAGGAATCTATTTGTGGATCTGTAAGTGGGAAGTCCAAGAAGGAATATAGTAGTTTCAAATCATCTATGATTTTCCTCCAACAGTGTCAGTATTAAAATGCAAAAGTAGAGAGAAGAGACATGCCTAGACTGAAAAACATGAAGAATACTGAAACTTCGACAGAGCAGGACTTCCTCTATAGGTTTTTGTTTGCTGCACTGTCAGTGAGAAATCGAAGAGGGGACAAAGGAGTTTTAGATTCATCAGGTGCTCTTCCAATAGAGACAATGTGTAATTCCACACGTCGGTAGTAGCTATACTACAAGTTTCTATGCACTGCCAAGATTACCAAGCTGTTGGAAAGTTTTCTAACAATCCGCAGCCAACCATAACAACATTGGAAGATTGAAATGATGTTGTGAGGATTTGCCGAAGAATTGAACAAGCTATGAAAAGAGGATAGATTGAAGGATCTGCCATGGATTCCAGAACAATGATGAGAGGTGAATCAAGAGATGACTTCGACGGTGTGAACAATTATGGGGTATAGCCAGGTCTCACGGTAGCATCAATTGCTCAAATGTCTTTGCCAAGATGGGACATTCCTCTGCCGTTTAAGTTTGTCGACCAGCATCTGCCAGATTCCAGAATTTTGCTTGACTCCGACAAATCCCATGCAACCACCAATTTCTCGGTGGTATAATCCAGATAAGAGATGTGATGTCATGGTGGGGTCCTCAACCATTTCAAGTGAACAGTTTCAAGAATTGCAAGAATTGAGTCTGAAAGTTGGTGAGCAAGAGACAAGTGGAGTCGGTGAAGAAGGGTGTCATTGGCTATATTGTCCCCCGAACATCTTCAGAATGACATGTTGATCGAAAGTGCTTGGCAAAACGCAAATATTGCCAGAAAAGCTGATTCAAGAATGGTGATGAACAATCAATCATATTGTTTTGGAATTCTGCATTTTGTTTTGGGATCACATCTCATCCTTCAACGAAATATGTCTTGCTTTGTCTCTTTGTTGTTTTGAAATCAACAGATGTTTAACATTTTATTCTGACAAAATATTTTGATCAAACTCCAACATGCGATAAAGGTTAATCAATCCGGAAGATTAAAAGTGTTTTGATTACAGAAATGACTCGATGCTTGAAAATGACATGAGGTGACCAAACAATTTTGAACTCGTACCTTTTGAAACTGAACCACACATCATATAGCTAAGTTTTAGCAGTATGCATAATGACATATAGTGGATTCAATAGTTATGGACTCGTGAATCATGACTCTTACAAGTCCAAATCATTCATTGGATGAGGTCAAAATTTATCAGTTCTAACTGACCTTGCTTGAAATGAGAAAAGGCCATCTTTGATATCCCTTCACTTTCTAAAGGTTATATCCCTTGTAGTCCCATTTTGAGCTGAATAGAATATTCTTTTCATGAAAACCCTGACTAGGATCACACCCCATACTGGGGGCAGATGAGAGATATGTTGGAGACATTGATATAATTAATGGATAAAGAGGAAGGCTTAGAACAAAAGTCCAATGATTGAAAGAGAGCTAGAAGAAGACACATAGACTGAGGGCATATAAGAAAGTTTTGAGGAAGGCTACGATGAAAAAAAAAAATGAAAAAAAAAAGAAGAAGAAGTTGAAATTGCCTTCACTTAAAGACAAGTCGAAGATAAAGGAAAGAAAACGCCTATCATGTCTATGAAAAGCAAAAGCAATTTCAATCAAGGACACAACAAAAGTCAATACCAGAAAAAAAGACTAAGCTATAAACGTGACTTTTGGTGTCCATTATAAAGCCTCTGATGTTATCAGATGATTAAGGTTGGTTATTCATCAAGGAAATGTGGATTTGCATTATGACTTATGTTAAGAAAAGTCTAAACTTTGAGGTTAACAAGGTTATATGTCGTTTCCTCTAGAAAGACAACAATAGAAAAGAGTTGATGAATAGTTGATGTTGATCCTAGGTCTTTGAAACCCTCAAACACCTTTTGAGCCTGTGAAATTCCTTTCTTTCATAGCCATGAACCATAGCCTGCATTATGTGCTTTTAAAAGCCCTTTTTAATCAAGCAAGAAATTTGAACCGATAAATGGCGCTCTCAAAACTTAAAGAGCTTTTCCATAAGGGTCGTGACTTCATGAATTAAGCTACTGGTTATTATGCATGCTGATAAAATAAATGCTAAGAAAAGAAACAACTTTTCTTGATAAAGCCTGAGCATCTTGTTTTTGAAATTCACAAAAATGTCACCTCATCACAGACCATCAAATGATATACCCAATATCAAGGATTCAAATTGATACAAAGAACCATGGAAAAAGCCATTTTAATCCTACAACGGGTCGATTTCTGTTTTCAAAATACAAGACAATCAAAGGACTGTGTATTTCGAATAACGTGTGTTGGGTCTTTGATCAAAAAGCTTGATTTTCAAAAGATTTCCAAAAAAGGGACATCTCTGATTTCATTTCAACAAACTAGACTTTGAATAGACATGATCTTTGAAATATGAGAGTTGATTCCAGAACAAGGAAGATTATCAAACACAGAAGAACATTGATTGAGTATGCAAAATCGTTGATAGAAATGACATTGAAGTCCTCGACACTCCTTGAAAAGTTGAGCAGCTGGGGGCAATACAGTGGACCTTAAGAAGGAAAACAAACAGTATCCAGATCAACTGGGGGCAAAGAAAGAATCACATGATGAGTCATCAAAGTCCATCAAAGTCATTCCTGGCATTCACAAAAGCCATTTGGTTGTAAACAGAAGAATGAGCATGTTCAGATCAACTAGGGGCAATGTTGTTCAAAGACAATCCATGATTTAGTGAACTTCAGCAACAATTGATGAGCAACACTGCACTTGAAGGATATTTTCATATCTTCATCTTGGGTAACCCTCTGAAACATGGCTATGACTCCTGACAGATGTTATCGGGTGAGTGCATTTGAATGAACATCGAACATATGCACACCACCAAGACTGACTGTGGAACAATGCTGCACTTGAAGGACAATCTCATATTGTCATCCTTTGAAACATGGTTATCGACAGACGTTACCACGCAACTGCATTGAATGAATGTCAGAAAGGCACCCACCCCGAAGACTGACTGTGTGGGACAATTTGTTTTAAGCCAGATGAGCACTTCACCGCATGAGTATGGGTGATAGAAGTAGCATCATTGATGAGGCCGAGGCATTTCTTTTCACAATCTGATTAGAAGAGTTGAAAGGAGTCCATGAGAAGAGCACTGAGCATACAACCATGAGCCTTTGTACTGCAAGCTATGAGATGCATGATTGGATGACTGAATGAGTTCCAAGAAGGCTGATGATAACATGTACTTGAAGAGTACTGTTTCAAATAGAGGCAAGTTCATGACTGATTAACAAGTTTGATGGGTGTTGGCATGATGCACACAATCAATCAGAGGATAATTCTCAGAAGAAGCCAGGAGAGAAAATCCTTCATGATGAATCAAGCAGTACCACACTTGGGGGCAGGGTCAAGCTTGATGAACGATGCAAGCAATAATTGTCGAAGACAGCTCGGGTTGGGCACTAAATTTACAACTGAGTGGATGGCTAGCACATGAATGAGCCAATGCATCGGAAGAGTAAGGAAAGCTTTGGAATGCAAACAAAGGCACCCTATGACGATGGAGCATCAAAGAGGGGGGGACCTATATTTCAAAACAGGTAAGGATGCATGCATGTCATCTAACCTAAAAAAAAAAAAAAAAATTGCACATATTTTTGAATTGTTACAGGAAAATCCTTAAGGAGGTCCAGCAAGATATTGGAAAAAGAAAGAAGCATGGTGGTGATGATAATAAAGAATCGGTTTTGATCATGGAATAAAAGGACGATGGGATGAACCCTAACATTAGGAAAATCCCAAAGAAATGAAAAGATCAGCCTTGCAATCGGGAAGCCTCGAGTTTTCAACCCTTGCAGTCAGGAAACACCGAGTTTTCAAATCCTATGATCGGGACTTATCAGGAAGCACCAAGTTTTCCAGCCCTTCTTCTGTCATCCCATCAGGACTTCGCCAGGTAAGTCCTATTTTTCACACGTGTCATATCATATTTTTTCCATCTGGGTAGGTCGCCCATCATAATAAGACCGTTCTTCATATTTTTTCCATCCGGGTAGGTCACCCATGACAATGAGACCGCAGTTTTCCACATTTTTTCCATCTGGGTAGGTCACCCATTACAATGAGACCGCATTTCACATTCTTTCTATTTGGGTAGGTCGCCCATCACAACGAGACCACTTCATCATATTTTTTCCATCTGGGTAGGTCACCCATTACAATGAGACCACACTTCATATTTTTTCCATTTTTTTGGGTAGGTCGCCCATTACAGGAGACCACACTTCACATTCTTTCTATCTGGGTAGGTCACCCATTACAATGAGACCGCACTTCACAGCATTTTTCTAGGGTTCGTCACCCGTACAATGAGACCAGCATTTTTTTAGGGTTCGTCACCCGTACAATGAGACCAGCATCTTTCTAGGGTTCGTCACCCGTACAATGAGACCACCATTTTTCTAGGGTTCGTCACCCGTACAATGAGACCATCATTTTTCTAGGGTTCGTCACCCGTACAATGAGACCAGCACTTGTCTAGGGTTCGTCACCCATACAATGAGACCAGCAGCACCAGGGTTCGTCACCCGTACAATGAGACCAGCAGCACTAGGGTTCGTCACCCGTACAATGAGACCAGCTTTTTTCTAGGGTTCGTCACCCGTACAATGAGACCAGCACTTTTCTAGGGTTCGTCACCCCTACAATGAGACCATTTTTTACACATTCTTTTGTTTTGGTTAAATGAGGTCGCCAGATGGGATCTCATGTAGCTTTGGTTAAAGGGAATCGCCAGATGGGATTTCAGGTTAACCGAGTTACACAGTTTAGTTCCAGTTGAATGAGGTCGCCAGATGGGATCTCATGTAGCTTTGGTTAAAGGGAATCGCCAGATGGGATTTCAGGTTAACCGAGTTACGCAATATTTTCGTTCCAGTTGAATGAGGTCGCCAGATGGGATCTCAGGTAAACCCAATGTGTGGGCAGGTCGCCCGTGAAAATAGACTATTGGGAGAGTGTGGGTCGGTCGCCCGTGAAAATAGACTAGGGTGAGTGTGTATGGGTCGGTCGCCCGTGAAAATAGACTAGAGTGAGTATGTATAGGCAGGTTGCCCAAGATAATGAAATCATTTTCCTTTTGTTTTCTTTACAAAGCTTACTATGCAAAATTTTGAGAATTTTCGCTTCGTAAGCATTGTAAAGAGGGGGCATCTGTTGCTACCCAATTTTTGACCCATGTTTTTTATATATTTTCAAAAAAATCCAAAAATAGAGAAAAACAAAGAAAATCAAAAAAATATGTTTTTTAATATATTTTCATCATTTTAGCATTTTCAACGTCGTCTAAAAAGAATTTAATTTTTCAAAGGATTTTCAAACGCGTTCGACTTTTCACGCGTCATTTTTAAAATAATTGATTTTCCGTATTTGAGTCGACGTCGATATTGCTCGTTTTCAAAAAATACAAAAAAAACAAGAAAAATCAAATTTTACAAAAAAAAGAAAAAAGAAAATTAAGGGACCAATTTTGAGGCCGAAACAATATTTTTGCCTAAGGGAATTTTGAATTTTGGAAGGAGGGGCAACCTAAGAATTTTTTTCTCTTCACCCGAAATTAGCCGTTGCCCCTGGCCCAATACTATTATTTAATCCCTCTCTTTCGGCTAAAAATTAATTACTTAGCCCCCACCCATGGTCTTCTTTTCCTTGTTTCCCGCCGACATGTTGGCCCTCCTCATAATGAAAAAAAACCCATATTTCTTCTGATTCCCAGCTTTGCAAGAGGGGGGGGGGGAAGCCATTTTCGTCGGGTCCCGAGAGCAGTGTGCAGAGACCCACGATCCCCAGCTCCTTTGAGATTTTCTCCTTCTCCCCCACTGGACCTCCATTTTTCAGAAAACCCCCACAGCCATAGCTCCCTTCTCCTCCAAAACCGCACAGCCCCCTCACCATTTTCATTTTTCTTTTCTTCCCCAAACCAGCACCACCCACAACGCCGATCTTCCTCTCATCAGCACCGGACCACCCCCTTCCCTCACTGTCTCCCTCACCCCTCTCTCGGCCACGCCTCTATTTTCATTTGAAAATCAGAGGGACCTTCCCGATTCCCACAAATCCTCTCCTCTCAGCCGTTTCTCCTTCAACCGGTTAGCAGCAGCCCTTCTTCGGCCGACCAGCACCAGACCCTCCCCCCTCTCAGCAGCGTCACCTCCTCCTCCGGACCATCAACGCCATCCTCCAACAGCAGCAGCTCCTCCACAGCAGCACCCGATCTCCCCGCAACTGAAGAACCCAGCGACGACCACAGCAGCGGCCGAACAGTCCCAGCGGCAACGCCCCCTTCTCAGTCGTTTCCCTCTTCACTGCTGGCCACCTGAAACGGAGGAGAGGAAGGAGATGACCGATCTGCAGCGAGGCAGATTCAAAAGACCCGCACGGGACAGATCTGAAGAGAACTTGAACAGATCTAAAAAACTAAAATCGACTGTGTTGTGCATTTTCTGTTATTGCAGGTCACCGCCGGCGAGAGAAAGGAAGAGGAGAGGAAGCCATTACAGCCCCTCACGCTGCCCAGATTTCATGGCGGCGCGTGAACCCACACGCCGCCAGTGACGGTGGCGCGTGGGAAGACGCGCCACCAGCGTTCAGTTGCCCTGAAAATGCTCCCAGCACTGTTTCAGTGGTGCAAAAGGTGTTCCTGTGAATTCCATATTGTTTTAGGGCTGTTATTGTAATTTTTATTGTAATTTTTGTTTGATGTAATTTCTTATTTAGTTTTGAATTTGTATTTGTATTTGTATTATGGAAAGAAAAGACAAGAAAAGAAAAAGAAAAGAAAAGAAACAAAAAAAATAAAATAGTGAAATATGAATGTGTGTGTTTGTATTTTTTATTATATGTTATTGAATTATAAAAATTAAAAAAGGACAAAAAGAATTATTTGTTAATTTAAATATGGTTAAATATCTCAAGGACAAATAAAATCAAGTTGTATTTTCCATGAAAATATGAGGACAAGTTTCTACATATATTCGGGAATTTAATAACTGATTTATTCAAGCCTAAGAATTTAATTAATATTTTAAATTTTCAAATCACATCAGAACACGAAGCAGCTTATCTCAGGTAGGGTGTGTTAGGGGTGCTAATACCTTCCCTAACCACAACCAGTCCCTTACCCGCGATCTCTGACAAGACCAGTACATCAGGTTTCCTAGTAGCCCTCAATGAATTACTAGGTGGCGACTCCAACGAACTAAATTCAAGCAAACACAACAAACGATGAAAAATCGACAGCCGATGCCGCGCGCCAGATTTTTTTTGGGGTGCGACAAGGATGATGATTGTCATAACTCATTTCTAGGTTATTCCCTAAATTTACTTTTTTTTCTTCCAAAATAAAAATAAAAAAATAAAATAAAAACTGGCAACGCGGAGAAAGCAGGCCAAAAAAGATCTTAAACATATGAGAAAATCAAATTGTAATTTTAGAGGAAATTCGAGGCCTAATTGTACCTCATTATGCCTAAAAATAGAGAAAAAATATAGATTCAAGATCAAATTAAATGATTATTTGATGAATCTGCATAAAAATTAAGTCCAGGGACATAATTACATTTTAATAGGTCAATTTGATTTAATCATGGGCTAAATTTAATTTAATTTAATTAATTTGGGTCCAATTAAAGGATTTAATTAAATACAAGGATTTAATTAAACTCTTAAATGGTCAAATTAATTTTATTAGGGGCTTAATTGGTGATAAATTAAGTTTGGAAGCCTAATTTGAGCTTAATTCAGAAGATTAGAATTTTAGGAGACCAAATTTAATTTTTAGCAGGTTAATTGACTGAAATCAGGAGTAAAATCGCAAGAAAATTAAAGTTTTGGATTCAATTAGGGGTTAAATTGAAGAAATTTGTAGCCAATGACCAATCTACAAAAGGCGTCGAACTATAAGGACCTAATTGATTGAAATCAGAAGTGAAATTGAAAGTTTAATGGTCAATTGAGTGTCAAATTGCATAAATTCAAAATAAGGGACCAAAGAGAAAAACGCATGTAAATCCAAGGTTGAAATAAAGTTTTTCCATGGACGTAATTACATAAAATTAAAAAGTTTGAAGCCAATTTGGAGTGTAAATAATGCATTAAAAGTTGAACGCGTTCAAAATACCTTTGAAAATTTAAATTCTTCAAAGATGACATTGAAAATGCTAAAAACGATGCAAATATATTAAAAATGTATTTTTAGGGGTTTTCATTTTTTTTTTTTTGCTATTTTTGGTTTTTTCTGAAAATTTATCAAAAACATTGGTCAAAAATTGGGTAGCAACATGTATCATGCAAGATTGACATTTGCTTTCCAAAGCAATGGTATATGAAACACATTATGTATCATGGCTAAATGTGCATGCAACATTAATCGATAAGAAACTAGCCCAGTCTTCCCAATAACCTCAAATAACCCGATATATGCGAGTGTTAATTTACCCCTCATTCCAAATTGGATCATGTTCTTCCAATATGCAACATTTAAAAATACCTAACACTAACTTGAAATTCCAACTATCTTCTCCGATTATTGGCATAACTTTTTTATTGGTTTTGGGCTTTCTTCATCCCTTCCCCAATTACTTATGCTTGTAACAAGACTCTAGCAAATAACAACTCAACAAAGTTCTAAGCTCAGCAAAACTCGAGTGAATGTTAAACCTAGTTAGGTTTCAACAAGAAATAGTCCGACAAGCTTCGGCAAACGAGAACCCTATAAGATTTTGAACCTAGCAAAGCTCAAGTTGATTTCAAACCCAACAAGGTTTAGCAAAAAAAAAAAACAGTAGAACAAGACTCTGGTGAAAAGGAACTTGGTTGTCGCACTTGAGATCGCGATGATTTTTTTTTTTAAAAAAAGAGGGAATTTCAGACGTCAGTGAATAAACTAGTAAAATGATTGTAAAATCAATTCATATATATTTTTATGTTTTATTTAAAAAAAAAAAGTATCCTACACTAAATTTGTATTTCACATTAAAAATCCACAAATCAGATCAATTATATAGTGAAATACCTAAAATAAAAAAAAAAGTATGAGGGGCCTACAAATAAATTAAAAAGGGTTCACAAATTTTTTTTGGAATTTTCTGAAATTAAAAGAAGGCTTGTTTGGTCAAGTATTAAAAAAAAAAAAACTTAGATAAATAGGATTAGGCTAGCAGGGGCTGAGGCCCAAGCCTAGTTTTTTTTTTTTTTTTTTTTTTTTTTCTGTCGGATTTGACCCAACCTAAATGGTTGGGCTGGACCCAACCGGCCTAGACTGGTCATTGGCTTAAGCTAGTGATCCGGTTGAGTATTAGGCACGCAAACCTGCTACAGTAGTAAGGGAATTATAATTCACAGCTATAATAGAGTGAATTATAATGCAAAGGAGAGAAGAAGAGACTTACATGGTTCAGATGCTATTGGAGGCGAAAATGATGACTGGCCAATGTTACTCCTCTATGTTTATGCTTTTCATTTACTCCTCTAATTCTTGCTTTTCTTTTTCTTCTCTCTCTCTCTCTCTCTCTCCTGGAATGCTTTGTTTCTGGTGCAATGGCTGATAAAGATTATTCTTCTTTGTCATGCACCCGTCTTTCTCTGGCTTTTCTTAGAGCCAGAGAATGCCATGCGGTCACCTCTAAATAACGAGGTGACCGATCGTTTTTATTGCAGGAGTAATGGCGATTAAGGGGCGTTTGTTTTTTTTCTTGACCTGGTAAGATGAAGAAGATGAATGGTTTTCTTTGAAATGACACCGTTTTGGGATGAGAATTGTTATTTTCAGTTTGGTCATTGACGTTTTGAGATGTTGTAATCAAACCCCTTACTCAGTCAATTCCAGACCCTATATTTACGTGTATTTTCTATTTTGATTCTTAGTTTTGGATTTCTTCAATCAAGTCCCTAAATGCCCATTAAACTTTGATATTTATGTAATTAAGCCCCTGATTTGACCAAATCAACTCTTAAAAATTATAATTTGACCCTTAAAATTCAATTTCTTCCAATTAAAATCTAAATTGACTTAAAAATTAATATTTCTTGTAATCAAACCCTCCATAAATTCAATTAAACCTTAAATAAAATTTAATTGAGTCCATAAACATCTGATTTTGAACTTTTATTCCTCATATTGAATTTTATTTATCAACAAGGCTCTCATCAATCAAAACTATATTGTCAAATTTTAATCTTTGTATTTTTAACCTTTTTAACCAATTTTTGGTCATTGTCTGAGCACTTTGGTATTCTCTTTTCATTGCTATTTATTTTTTTTGTTTTTTTAATATTTTTTTGTATTTTCTCCTTTTTTTTGTGTTTAGGAACCCGAAAATGGGTAACAACAACTGTTATTCATTTTATTTTTAATCATTTTCTTAATTGAATTTTTATTTCAATTTCATTCATCGACATTTGATTTTATTTTATTTTTATGTCAAATTTTCTCTAGTATTCTTTTAATTGCTATTTGTTTTGTTTTAGATTATTTTTTATTGAAACTTTCTTTTTCAATTTTTTCCTCAACATTTTGTTGATTGAAAAATTAGCTTTGTAATTTTATTTTATTTTTCCTTTTATAGTTTATTTCCAACATCAAGACTCAAGTCACAGGTTTGAAATGTTAGCCTAGGTTGACTTCGGTCTTTTTTATGTTTTTTTTTCATAATTGATTTTTTTATTATAACTTTTAATATTAGGTTTGTTGAGGATTGAAATTCGTTAATTTTCTTTTCAAAAAAGTTATCTTGATCTTGTGTGCTGGGTCACGAGTTTGATAAGCAAACCTACATTGACTCGGGCTAAATTTTTTTATCTTCTTTTGTTGTCTATTTTTTTATCATAATATTAAATTAATTGACCTTATTAGATCCAGTCAAGTCAATGATCTGACTCTCAAATTTGTCTTACTTCTTTAAATACACTAACATCACTCGAGCATCTTTTTTTGTTTTGGAAAAAGTGTCCAACTTGCAACACAACATGAACCACCAATATAGTAACATAAAGTAATTGAGAAGGGAAATTCAATTTTGTTGTCCTTACATGTCACTGTTAACTGGATATTGATATATTTTTTTTAATTTTATTTTTTAACATTGAATTTATTGGAGAACTTTTTAATTTGTCTTGATTTATTTTTTATGAGATTATCCTAGTATCATGATCCATATCGCGGGTTTGGCATGTTAACTAAGGTATATTTTTTTTTCTTTAATTGAATTGTTTTCTAGTTCCATCCTTCAAAGTTTGGTTAATTGAGAACTAAGTTTCATAATTAGTTTTAGTTTTATTTATTTGAGGTTATCTTGATCTTATAACTCAGAATGCGTGTTTGGTGGGTTAACGCAATTGATTCAGGTCATTTTTTTTATCCTTTTTTAATTATTTTTTTAATATTTAGTTTATTAGAAATTAGGTTTTATAATTTATTTTAGTTTTATTTCTATAAGCTTATCCAAGTTTTATGGCCCAGGTCATGAGTTTGGCGGGTTAATTCGAGTTATTTTCATGTTATTTTTTTAATTATTATTTTTCAACTTCATCCTTTAATATTGAATTGATTAAGAATTGGGATTCATGATTGGTATCCAAGTCTCATGACCAGAGTCGCTGGTTTGGTAAGTTAATTTGAGGTGACGGGATTCATTTTCTTTTTCTTTTTTTAATTATTGTTTTTCAATTTTATCATTCAACATTTGTTTGATTAGAATTTAGAATTTAGAATTCATGATTTTTTTTATTTATTTATATTTTAAATTATCATGGTCCAGGTCTGGAATTTGAAAAAGTAACACGGGTTGAGGCAAATCAATCTAATATATTACAGTATTACTATTATAATAAGGATATCTTTTTTTAAAAAAAATTTTATAGTCAAACTATCTTTTAACCAATCATCTAAATTATCTTTGACCTTGCCAAATAAATGAGATCATATAAAAAAAATATTAATACAACCTTTAGCATAGTAGTATCTAGTAATCTAGTTAAGTGCTAAAAGGTTAAAATAATAGAAATCAAATCTAAAAAATTAAAAAAAATGAAAGATGAAGAAATTAAAATAATAATAATCAACATTTCATAAATTATTTCAAATAAAATAAGTAACAATCAAAAGAATGAGGATCAAATTTAATAGATAAAAAATTTCAATAAAAAAATGATAAGGAAAAAGCAAATATCAATTATAAAAATAAGAACCAAAGTTAATATAAAAATAAAATTTTAAGAGATGAAATTGAAAAATAAATATTCAAGACAAAATATATATAGCAATCAAAAGTTTGAAGATCAAATTTGATATAATCAACAAATAATAATATTTCTAAATTTTTCACAACATCCGGAAAGTGTTTTTCGTCCAAATTTTACAAGAAAACACTTTCTTGAAACCCAACCTAAATTTTCCTTTTATAAAATTTTAATACAACCAAAGTTACTGGAAAAGTGTTTTCTGTTGACCAACTTTTCTAATGGCAAACAAACACAAGAAAGTTTGGAAAGTGATTTTCCAAAAACCACTTTTCAGTTTCCGAAAAACAAATACAGCCAAGGGAAAACGCTTTTCTGAAAACTAAGCCAAATTTTTCTTTGACTGAAAAGTGTTTTTCGTTAACCGTAAAATGTTTTCCGTTGATTAGAAAATGTTTTCTGTTGACCAAAAAGTGATTTCTGTTGATCAGAAAATGTTTTCTGTTGATCAACTTTTCTTAAAAAAAAACAAATATAAAAAAGTTTAAAAAATAATTTTTCAAAAATTATTTTTCATAAAACAAACATGTTCGAATGGCTGCTCGTATCCTCATTAAAAAAGAGACTCGTGTTTTTGATGAGCATGTTTGTACATGTTCTTCTGGGGTATCAGGACAGGTCCTTTTTTGTGGGTCTATTTCTTGTTGGGCTTTTCAAGGCCTTTTTTATAATGGATATCAATGCTTGACGTAGAATGGGCCTCTTTGTTCTTATTTCTCAATTTCATTTCATACAGATTCTTAGTACTCATTGGGTCTTTTAGCCCATTATCTTCTTTCTTCGTTTCTTAACTAAAGGGCTTCGAGAAACCCTAAAATATTGATTTTTTAAAATAATAAATATCAACAACTTTGAAAGAATTAGATTGACGTCAGACTAAATATATTTTTATAAAAGCAATGGACTCCATCACCAAACACACTGAATGCCCTCAAAATGGACTAAATGGATGGACACGATACCGTCCTCCGCGAAAGGACAATGAGAATTCTTACTATAAACTGGGCAATTAACACACAAAATTTAAAAGTTCGTAGTAAAGTTTTGGTCAACTAACATAATTTTATTATGTTATACTTTAGAAACATAATTTTTATTAAATGTTATTATTCCTAAACACAATAATATATTTGTTACATTTAGTAACATTTAAAGTTATGTTTTTGAAGCGCGACATTATCAAAATATGTTAGTTATGGCTTAATTAGTTGACCTGTTCGTAATGGTCAAGGAAATCAGTTTTGAAAATAAAAAGAAAAATCTTAAAACTGTCAAAATTAAAAGGACCTAAAGATATTTTTTATATCTAAAGATATGATGATTCACATAACGACACAGTAGTTACTACAGGTAAAATGACTTCTGAAAACTACTATAAATATTTGAGTGCAATCTAATGATAAAATAAAAAGTTATTGCTCTTTTGAGATATTATTATGGTCTAGTACAACCAAACTTTTTTTTGGATTTAAACTTGTCCTGCCGGTTCATAAATACATCTGTTAGGTAATTTATGTAATCTATTTTGGATAGTTTTTTATTTAGTTATGATAGACTTATATATAATTGTTTAAAATCACTCACTATTAAATGAATAATAACATATTTGAAAGAAAAAATTTATAAAATCAATTTTTAATTTTGAGTTTATAAAATAATTTTAACTCGTAAAATATATTTGAATTTTTTTTTTTTATAAAATTATAATTTTTTTAGAAAACAATTGAACAGTTAAAATAAAAGATTGGAATTTAACCACGTTGTATGACATGGTATGTACTATTTTTTTAAAAAAATGAAATATTGTGTGAAATTTTTCAGGTTCTACTTTTTTTTTTTTTTTTTTAAATCCGACTTCTTTCAGTTTTTGAAGCTCGAAAACTCTCCCAAAAAGGTGGAAAGGGAGATGTTCGCAAGTCCTTGCGGCATTTTTCAACAAAAAAATGAGTGATGCAAGGCGTGAATGGAGCATCTCCAATCAAGAGTTTTACGCAATGATAAGTCCTTTCTCACATCTCATCTGATACAGTAAAGGTTGGGAAACTAAAAGGAAAAAAAAAAGAAGAGGAAAAGTCGTATAAACAAACTACCCATTCAGTCTCCAACAATCATTCCAATTTACTATATAAAAATAATTATTCCAACGTATTTACATATATGTAGTTCTCCAATACTGTCAAAGATCGAGTATTCAAGTTGCAGTCCCCATGTTAGGCAAAATATACTATTCATCTTCCCAAAACAATAAACAAAATATTTTTAAAATATTATCAAATAAGAACATTTTGGTTCATCTTCCTCTATCCGGCAAAAATATTTAACCAAGAGAGAGTTGTATATATATGGTTGCCTTTGAGTGAGTTTACTGAATAAAGCATATCAAGAGTGATTTACTCTATTCATTCTAAGAAAATGGATCGATTTACTTGATCTGATTATTATTTTTTAATAAATCTTGATGATATATATGCATCAATTAAAAATAAAAAGCAGGTTTGTATAACCTATTCGTATGGTTTCAATATTCAAGGAGATGATTCTTAGTTGATGGGTTTTATAGGATTTCTAAATTCAAGGTGTCAGGTAAACTTTATGATTCATAAATGAGATTTAGGGAAAAGGGTAACCTTAGAACCTCTCAAAAAAACAGAAATAAATAAATAATACTTGAGAAACATTATCATTTTCTCTATGTTTCTCGCGAACATATTTCTTTTTTATGTCAAAAGATGAGTAGAAAACACATGTCCATACTATCATTATTCAATTTGACTTAGGCATGCAAGCATTGTCAAGGGATCTTCATCCAATTTTCATGGGAATTGCAGCTAAATTAGTTTAGTTTATCTGGTCATTGGAATATTGAAAAACCATATGTAAATCTGCCGACTTCTCAACGTGTTTCGATGGAAATGGCAAGAACCTCCAAAAGTCACCTTCTCTTTTTTTATTTTATCTTTTTGTCATAAAATTAATCACAAAGTAGGTACCACATCGTTTCACCTACAGTTTGATGTAATTATGTACTAGCTTCAAATTCATAGTCTTGCGATGTAGCCCATCAAACTCCCTTCTTTCCTTGTATATGTCACAGAGAGAAGAAAAAAAAAGTCTTTCCCTTCCTCTCTGATCTCCTAATTTGTGGGGGATTAAGCATTTTGTTCAAAGTAGTACTAATTAATCAGCTTAGCTGTCTAGTGGCTAGCTGAAGAACCTACACCTGATGCTTGATAATGTAGGGATTTTACGATTTGCAGCTATCATGCATGTTGGATGCTAGGGAGTTTGATGGGCTACATCTACATGTGAGGAAATAATTGATAGTTCGGTTTGCACCTCAAAGCTTAAGCTTTCTAGTAGCTAGTGTATTCTAAACTATGATTTTGAAATAGTTAATATAGAACTATTTTCAAGGTTTTTGTTTTACTTTTTAAATTTTTTAATTAATATGATTTGTGTGCTTAATATTGCAGTTTTAATAATGATTATAAGTTTTAGATATATTCCACAAATAATATAAAATTACTAATAATATCTCAGTTTAAGTACTTGATTGGAATTTTTTTAAAAAAAATTTTATTTATACCATAATGAAGTTGAATATAAACTGATGTAATATGCAGGGATTTAAAAAATCTAGATTAGAATATTTGTCCATTTTATTTAAATGGTGGGTAAGATTACATATTAATTTTGAGGAAAATTATAATGTTAATATTTTGTTATGAGTATAACAATCTTATTAATAATTATATATATATATATATATATATATATATATATATATATATATATATATATATATATAAACTAGAGTTGTAATTAGGTAGTCAAGCCCGGGTGAAATCTTTTTTTTTTTTTTTACCTTTTTACTTTTATCTTCTAAACAACACTGTTTTGGATATGAACAAGACATAAAAATCTCTTGATTTCCCACAAGCAGAAGAGAATAAACAATCCCTTGTGCTCGTCTTCTACACCCAACCGGCTTCTTCTTTCAATTTGAATGTCCAGCAGATCAAAAAGTTGCTGAAATTTGTGAAAGTGTTGCCTACTTTCAATTAGATTGGCTCATCTTTCTTTCCAAGGTATAATTACCAACAACTATTTTAAAATAGCAGATTCATGTTCTACTCCTCCCACCACTGAGAATCATTTTCTTGGATCTAAAGATGACCTGAGATGGGACTTTCCAAAGCCGCCATCATCGTACAATGCCTCTTTCTTTTGAAGCAGGCCTTACACTTGAAAGAGATTGTTTCCTCTTCAAAACTTCTTTGTATAATATTGCATTCAGTGGCTTTTAATTTCAAATCTGAATTGCACAACTAAGACTTTTATTACATTGGTTCATTTATGTAAAAAAAAAAAAAAAACATCTTGATACAAAATTTGAAGTTTTTAGATGAAGTTTAATGAATTCATATTACTTTCTGAAATTTTGTCACATTGCTTTATTGAATTTGAATTTTATCTAAAAATAACTTATGGCCAATGATTTATTCTCAACTTTATTTATATCCGTTCTCACTGGATGTTGAAAAACACATATACCCTCCAAATTAAAATGATTTTTAAACACCTGACCACATTTTAAGGACTACCATCTATATTTTGGCCCGTGAACCATGATGTCACAAATCCCAGGTCACAACAGAGAGGAGGCATGTTTGTTTGCCTGGACCTGGCCCCTAGATGCATCACTTGAACTATCATTTGTCAATTTGTCATACCCTTAAAAGATACCCCACGACACCAGCAAGCCTTGACAGTTCATAGAAAAAAATTGTTTGTTGTAAGTGAAAATTACCATGGTTTTTTTTTTTTTTTTTCCTTTTGAAATGAGAGGTTGGAATCCGAAATCCTTACAAAGCATGGGCATCATCCAAAATCGAGTACGCAAAACCTCCAAGCTAGCTATCTCTGGATGTTCAAAAGGAAAAGAAAATGCCAAGAGCCTTCCAAATCGACCAGGCAAAACCTGCTTGCAAGCCAGCTCAAGATCATACGTGAGATGCATGCAAGAGGTAATATTAGCTCAGCAAGTTTCAATCACTTGTAATTATTTCTTTCTCTTTCTGTTCAGCTTTTATTCTGCTGATTTTGACGTTTGATTGATTCTTCTCTATCATCTTATTTTACTGATTAAACTTCATCATTGTGTTTCTAAACGCTAAATGAAAACAAGAGATTTAAGGTTATTTATTTCTTCTCCGTAATGATTACTATTCCTAGAAATGTTTTTGCTTTATAGGGTTTGCTCGAGTGTTCATTATAGTTTGTAAACTTCAATGTAGACAAATATACATAGCTGTCAAGAGATTGTGAGACTTGTTTCTGTGCTGTGTCTTGGATATACATGTATATTGAATATTACAAGTGCCATCAATCCATAAAATTAAGAGACTGTTTATGGGAACCCTAGTTACTTTAAGAACATGGAAAATCACCGTTTTTGTTTACCCTGATCAGAGTTTTGTCTGTGCCCTTGTAAGATCTGAAACCGACCCCTCTCGTCAAAGTGATCAATATTTCTTCTTGGTTTTTTACATTTTAAATTAATTATCATTACATGTATACATTCATGTGATCCTACATAATATTCGTAAGTACTGTAATACAAGTCTTGGACAGATGTCATATATAAAACTAGAAATCTACCATAATTAAAAACTGCTAAAGCATAAAAAAATTAACCAAAATTCGTAAATCTTTTGAAAGTCACATTTAGCCATATGGGTTTTGATAATTACAACTCATTTCTTGATTGTTGGCATTTCTATCCGTGATAAAGGGTTGCTTCTACTGCTGATAAAATGTGGGGCTAGGCAAGAGCAAAGGAGCACGAGCTTGATCATCAACAGTTGCTTGGCCTTTATTCATTCGTGGAAGATTCAACCAATCATCTCTTTTAATTACACCTATTCTCTTAACAATAAATTAATCTTTTAGAATAAAACATAGGCTGATAATATAATAAAAGTAGAAAAGATGTAGAAACCTAACAACACAATGGAAAAATAAAAGACTTACGACAAGCATCGATTCATCATGAGGGGAAAAAAAAATTACCTCTTGTTTCCTTCCTTTTCATCATGAATTTCTAGTTTTCAACTTCTCACAATATTGAGTCACTTTTGTGAATCTCAAGTTTCAACAATTCTATAAAATAAAAAAGGTCAAGTCAATATCCACTTCATCTATAGTTTTGCTTACTTTTAATAAAGAACAACATTAAATTCAAACCCGAGAGAAAAGCATAATTAAAAAAAGACCATAACATAGCAAACATTTCATGTGTCGCACCTTCATGTACGTCACGAACAACTAAATATGCTAAACATATCAAGAAAAATTGGGAGTCGCCACCCGATTAATTTAAGAAACTAGGGATTTTAAAACATACACTGGTTGAGAGACTCAGATAAAGGGTTAATCATGCCTAAGAAAAAATCGACATCGTCCTTATAGCATCCTTTCTTACAAAAGACCACCTTTACTATGTGTTTATTTTCTCACATTTATCTTTTTGACTAACCTTAATTATTCTACTTGTTTCTAGTGTTATACTTTTATTATTTTGAGAAAAACTTGACGTTGGTCTTTAGACATGACAGAAAATAACATCAGTCCCTAAAATTAAAAAATTCATCTAAGATGTTGACATTAAGTCTTAAAAAAGAATTTTCATGAAAATTGCTAAAAAATGAAGCATAACCCGTATTTGATTTTAAAAATTGGACATTGGTACATTTAAAAATGAGACCTATAAAAATTATGGTATTTATCCATAAAAAAAAAAAAAATTCATCAAGATTGTTATAAGAGTGGGTGTTTAACCCCTATGGAGGATAAGAATTGAGCTTTGAACTCATAAGAGGAGTGAAAATGGGCTTAGGCCTTTTTGTTCAAAAAATCATGTAAATTGAGAAATTTTATCATTGTTTATTTTATTTTAAAAAAGAAAATAAGGGTTTTTTATTTTTTTTATTTTTTTTTAATATGTAGGCCTAATGGGCCAGTTTATTCTGGCCAAGCTTTCAATGGGCTTGATGAACTTGTTATCAAGCCCAAAAATACATGAAAAAACAATACATTTTTTTTATTAATCCTAAATCATTCAAAATGATTTTTTTATGCTAAACATGGTATTAAAAAAAATGCTAAATTATGCAAAAGAGAGACATTTTTTCTGCTTTCTTTTTTCAAAAGCTTGTCCATGATGCAAATTAAAAAAAAATTAATTTTTCTAGTGTTCTGTTTTTTATTTGTCCTAACACATGCAAAGAAAATAAAATCATTCATAACACATATACATTTTCTTTTACTAATTAACATACACACCTTATAATTACATGCAGTAATACAATCATGATCCAATAACAATCACAAACAATACATTAAATCACACAAAATCCAAAATAAACCTTCTAGAATGTTGGAATTGATTGAAACTGTTGAAACCCCAACAAGGAAGTTGTTGGAATTGCTAGAATAGTGGCAGTGTATAAGTTCCACGTGCCACTGCCACAAATGGTGTTTGGAATCATACATCGTTATTCATGGAATATCGATGCCTAATGGATTTGAAATGCCTTTACCTTCTATTTCTTTTTTGGTTGGTGGTGTTGTTTCCTATTACTTGTAAACAAAATAAAATCCAAAATACACATAATCAGTTTATTTCCTTATTTTTTTCAAAGATCTACTTCTACACTCAATCAAGTTGAAAGGCGAGATGGACGATCCGTCAAGCATCGATGCTTCTCTATCCTTTTTGTCATTGGCACTACAAGTGGTGTTAGATTAGGCAATGGTTGAGATTTAGGTTAGAGAATATGGTGGTTGTGTGTGGTTATTGGCCGGAAGAAATGGCAGAGATAGGCTATATAGGGTGGCTCACCACAAAGAGAGGTTTTGATAATTAGAGTGAGCAGTAGTGCGTGTTGGTGAATTGAAAGATGAAAGACAATAAATTAGTATTGGCTTTGTGGAAAGGTTTTGTTTCTTTTTGTTGGTCCTGTATTTGGGTTTTTTGGCTTTTTTTTTCTATGTTACAAGTTCTTAAAAGGCTGGTTTCTATGTATTTTGAACATGTTCATAGAAAGAATCATGTGGTGGATTACTTGGTCAAGCAAGGAGCTCTTGGAGAAGATGACTTAGTTTCTAATTTATAGTTTAAGACTCATTTGGTTTTTTTTTTTTTGTATTCTTCTTTTTGTTAAGTCATATTTTTAATAGCTATAATAATTGTTTAATGAATCTGTTGTATTTTATAAAAAATTATATTGGGCATTGTTTTATATTATTTTTTAAAAAAACTATATTCAAATGGAAGCTTTTATTTTTAAAAATTGTACGAGCTCAATATTAAGTATTTAATTTTATTAGTTTAACTTAAAAAAATAAAAATGATAAGATTCGATTTCCTAACTATTTAATCAATAAAAACATAATAGTCTATCAAATAATCACCATAATCTAAAGTTTCATTCAAACTATTGGATGAATTATGAAAATTTGTTTTTTTATTAACTCTTTAACAATTTTCATATATATATATATATGCACACGCATGGTGGATATGGATATAGGCGTCATCATGGGCAAAAACTTTCTGACAATTCCATGAAGTTCCTGTTTGAGTTAGACTGCAGACTTATCTTCTCAAGGCTTGGATATGATTTGCCTATCTACCAATTAATGGATTTGCAGGAAAAGTTAATTTGTCAAGAAAATAATAGGTTTTGTCACGAGACACTTTTCCAAAATTAACTCTGTTTGAATCAACATAGGTATTGTGTGATTGGACATTTTAATCATAACCTCTTATAAATTCTTTTAATACTCCTATTTCACAGTAATTCAATTAAAAAATCAGAAGGGAAATGCTGTACAAAACAAAGCTGCACCACATAAAATTATAGCCGGCATCATAAGGTTATTTCCGAGGTTTTTTTTTTCTTAAAAAAAAAAAGAATTAGCACAGATATAAAAAAAAAAATGGACAAATAACACTATTCACAAAATATTTAAAATAAATAAATATTTTTTTGACTGCGTCAACTTTATTATTTTTTAAATATTTTTTTGATTATTTTTTTTTAAAAAAAAAACACTCTTGACTTCCCATCCTCCCCCTCGACAAAACAGGCATTGATTCTTGTTCTTGATGTCCAAACACACTGCAATTATTCAAAAAGAAAAAAGGGGAAAAAAAGGGGCAATTGCTATACTGCATGTAACACAACAAGGGTAGTCAGTCAAATCAATTTCTTTAGCATGTAATTATAGCAGGATGCAAAATGCATGAATTCTCTGGAACATATAGTCAACTTCAAATTAAAAACAAATATTATATTCTATAAGCATGTGAAAGAGTGTCAAAAACTTGAAATTTGTATAAATTTATATTATTTTATGATTAATTTTTATCAAATAAATAAATATGATGAGATTGAAACTCGTAATTATTTGGTCATTAAAGCTCTAATACCATATTAAAGAACATCTTAACTCAATAACTTAAATTATTAGATAAGATCTCAAGATATAATTTATATTATTTTTTAACACAAAAAAACAATCACAATATCTTAAAAGGAATCATCTCTTTCGCATTTCACTTGATTAATTATTAAGTAGTTGCTCTGGTCTTTGAAAACCGTAACTTCATTAGTCCCTTAATCATCTATGATTGTTTTTAATTATATTTTTTTCTAAAACCCCTTTAGCTTCTCAGATTTCTTCCAATTAACATAAGGTAACATTAACAGGTGTTTAGGGAAGAAAAATAACTAGATTGATGAAATTTCAATATTTTATTAACGGACACTTATTAGAAAAATTAATTTATAAATATAAATAAGATCACAATGATGAAATATATTTTTACATCAAATTAAGAGATTAACTAATTATTTTATTAAAAACACATGGACTAGCTAGATAATAATTTAATTACTTTCTAACCATTGCATCGCAAGCTTGCATTTAGCAAATTAACCAGGAACAATATATAGCAATAATATGTTCGATTAATTTAATTATGTTGTTGGTGGCTGACAAGTTCCACAGTGTTGGAATAAAGATTAATCAAGTGTTGTTGTTAAAGGTATGGCAGTCTATTTTTCTATTTTTCATCTCATATTAAATAATAAATGTTTTTTTAAAAAAATATATTTTAGTGAACTACTTAGTTTGATCCTTAAATTATGTATATTTTATTTAGAATTAAATTCCCGCTCAAAATAGTGGTGTTCTTTCTATTTGCTTCTTTTTTTGGTGATCATGGACTAAGATTAATTCATTCAAGATTTGAAGCTTTTTCACATGGATTTTCATTTGATGCCCGATAGATTGTTGATTTGTTCCTGTTTAAACAACCTTTTGAGAACCATATATAAACTAGCAAGAAGGGATTACTACACACACACGCACACACTCTCTGCACATTCTGATAATTATTATGTTTAATTAGAATTAGCTACTAATTAATTAACTCTTTCTATATATATGTAAAGAATGATTTAATTAGTAGCCAATTCTAATTAAACTTAATACTTATCAGAATGTGCAGTGCATGCATATTAGTTTATTCCACAGGTTGTGTTGATTTTGTCATGCAGTATAATTTTCTAACACAATAATTTGCCCATGAGATCAGATCGATAAGACCCGAGTCACCCTTAAATGAGTGATCAGATTCATCACTTTAGAAATCCACTACCGATGCTGTCCAAATGTCAAATTATTGAAAAACCTGCTGCCCCGACCAAGCTAATGGAGGTATTTGTTGAAATTTTGGAGGAAAAGGACGAATTACTGAGGGTCTAATCAAAGTTTACAACAATAATCTTGTTTGTACTTGATTCCATCATTACATATTTGGTCAAGGGAGAAGAGCAAGTGTTGCTGATTATTCTTGAACCCAACAGCTCTTAATTTGACAAGATGTCACCTACTTATCTAAAAACTGGACCATCTTGCTTGTTTGCAAGAACTCCAAGGAACCCAATTTCTTGCATAGGAATAAGTCTTTGCTGTGGAATTCCACTATGTTGATGGAATCAATTTGACTAAACGATGAGAAGATAGTCTCTCCGAGGCCCTAATCATTCACTGAAATGAAACTATGCACGCCTTAATTTCTAATTTCTAATTTGTTTATATTGGTGAATGTGATCATATTCATATAAATGAAGAAAAATCTTGAGATTGCAAGCATGGCCAACAAGAATATGGAAAACCATATCTCCATCAATCCACCCACTTGCTAGACTAACAAAACATGAGGGAGAGTGGAAAGGAAAACAGGTGGAGATTCAAGAACAAAAACAGCAAGATAATAAGATTATATATTGATTCAAAACTAATGGAGATGAAGCAAAATAAAGTTTAGAAGACCCAGGGCTCCTAGCTAGAGAGACCTAAAAGGCTATGAAGTGCAAAATTGGAACTAGGGCAAGAGACAAGGGTGGAGCAGGTTGTGCATGTATTTGGTTCATTGTTTTGTTGTGATGATTAATGTCCACTCATGTGAATCGGTGGGTACATGGTGGTTTGTATCTATTTAATAGGGACAACATTTGCGCTTTGGGATTGACATATAAATCTTTCAATGCGAGTTCATTGTTTGTGTGGATATGTACACGAACGTACGTAAAATCATGTATGTACTAGTTTGATTCCCCGTTCTGTGTTGTGCGGTGGATTTTTTTTCAACATAAAAAAAAAAGTTTAGCTATTATTAACGGTTTTTTACTATTAAAAAAATTAATTACAAATTGAAAGAGTTATATGTTTGTTTAATAAAATAAACAAAAATTATACATATCTATAAATGCTGATAAATCTATTCATTACAACTAAAGATAGAGTTGAGAATCTAACATAAAGATATGATTTTTTAGAAAAAAAGAGATTGAATATATGTTTCAATTTGAAATTGAGTCTCTAAAATTTTAATTGATTTGAATCAATAAAATTAAATTTTATTTTACCAAATCGAGTGTTAACCTAACATCAAAACATATTTTTAACATTAAAGAGCCTCATGTAAAGCCAATCGAAACAAAAAATCAAACTCAATCCCAAGTCAACTTAATATGAAATGATTAAATTGAAATAAAAAAATCAAGTGACAAATAAAAATTAAAGAAAAAGAGAATAAGAAAAAGAAAACACTATGGTAACTATTGCTAATAAGTTGTCCTATGTGGTTCTACGTTGTGAAGTCATTGAAAAGCTAATTTGAAAACTTAACTATAATATTGGGGAGTATTTTGTCAAATCTATGTGTGATATGTTACCTACTTCAACACAGTCTAATGTATGTAATTCCTTTAGTGGGATATAGAAATAACAGGCGCCTTCTAAGATAGAGATTTTATATTGGATGACAATTCTTAGTAAGATCAATACTAGAAGAGTTATGGTTTGAAAGCAAGTTCGTAATGCTAGGGATGCTAGCAATGTTTTTTGCTTGGTTTTAGAAGAATTTATGGATCATGTTCTCATTCATTGTCTTGCTATTTGGCATATCTGGGCTAGGTTTATTGATTGGTAAGGTATATCTTGGTGTTTTTCAGGGAATTTGTCTAATATGTTTAAAGAAATATCTTGTTCATGGGAGATCTCACAGATAGGTATGGTTCATGCTTTTTTTGCAACTTCATGGTCTATTTGGCTGATGTGTAATGAATTAATCTTTAATAAAAGGTTGTCTGATTATGATACTTATTTTCTCTTAATATTGACTAGACTGTGTGTATGGATCAAAGTTATTTTCTTAGGGTTTTTCTTATTGTGCAATTGATCTATTAATCTCCGCTAAAGGTATAGTCTTTTTGGACTAATATAAAATGTTTAAGGATTTTCACCTTATGGAATCCTCCTGATTTGTATACTCTAAAATGCATGTTGATGGTCTTAGGTTTTCGAATATCATACACGCAGTAGAAACTATGAAACAAAATTACTCGGGAGTTCATAGAATCTCGTTAAACAGATCTAGAGTTGTTTAAGGATTTATTACCTGAAAAATGATTTTTTTTTTTTTAAATATGTGTGACCCATTAGGTTTCTAATATGTTGGCCTATATATAAATTATAATTAAATAGAATTAAATAAATTAGATAATATAATTTATTATCAATTAAATAATTTATATTTGAAGATCATGTGCATTATCTAGCAACATGTCACTATCCTTCAAATATTAGAAAAGTCATTAGTAGTTTGACTTAACTTTTTCAGTGACTGGTTTCTCAGTGTAATTAATTTTTTATCATCAATAATATTTCGATTTAACATTAAAACATAGAGTATGTTTATCATGTTAAATCATACTTATTCTCTATATTGTCGCACATGGGCACACGGTGTCGGGGATCATAGGAGTCGCCACCTAGCTATTTAGTTTAGGGTTCCTAAAAAACCCGAGTATATTGGTTTTATCAGAGATTATAAGGGTAAGGGACTGGTTAGGGTTAGAAAAGGTATTAATACCCTTAGTGCACTCTACTTGAGTTAAGCTGCATTATATATGATCTGAATATGGTTTAAAGGTTTTTAATGGGTTCCTAACTAGTGGTCTATCTACGGCTTGTGGTGAAGATTTATCATAGTTTTTAAACCCGGCCGGCCCGGCAGGTCGACCTGAGACACGGCTAGCTTGGGGATGGAATTAGGCTGAGTTGAAAAAAAAAATAAGTGAAGAAAAAACCTGGTGTAACCCGGTTGACTCGGCAAGTTGACCCGGTGACCCGAAAAAACCTGGTCAAAAACTCAATTTCAACTCGTTGACTTTTATTTTTGTTTTTACTAAAACAATGTCATTTTGATTTTTTTTATAAAAAAAAAAAAATTGACCCAGTCAAAACCCAGAACTCGAGCCTTGGACCAGGTCAGGTTTGAAAACTATGAGATTTATTCATGTGAATAAATATGGCCTTTTGAATTTATTATAGGTCTCCCAAAATTCATAAATTAATTTGTAGAAATTGCTGAAAAATTCTGGAAGTGCAGGAATAGTGGCGGCAAGTGGTCTCCACGCCCCACTACCACTGGTGGCGCATGAAGCCATACACCGCCTACAATGAAAACAAAAAATAAAGGATTGGGAACATCTATTTCTTCTTGTATTGGCGATGAGGGGTACTACTACCTGCAAAACCTAAAAAAATCACATAAACAATTTTGTCAATTTTTATTCCCTCTCTTTCTATTGCATTTTCTTCCTTTTTGTTTGTTTCCAAAGATTCAAATGCTATTATTGATGGCTCAGGGAGGAAGAAATGACTAGATCACATGGTGGAACCGCTGTTGATGGTGACTAGCCGACGATTAAGGCATTGCTGGTTTCCAAGTTTTTGGTGCTCACAACGGCATAAAGGAGTTTAAGGTGAAGGGGGTTATCTTGTGTTGGCTTTGTTGGGGGAGAGCTCACTGTCAGATTTAAAAAAAAAAAAAAAGTTATCTTGGCTGGAGATGGTTTATGCAGTGGCTAGGTTATGAAAGGTGGTTCACGGTTGATGAGAGGTTGGCTACCGTGGGTAATGGGTTAATTTATGAGTTTCTTTTAGTCGAATTTTGGTTTGATTTGGAGTGGTTTTGGCTGGAAGTTTAAGGTTGTAATTGGTTTACAGATGAAAGTTGTGGTTATTAAAGGGCTATGTCTTAGTTCTTTGAATGGGAAGCTTGTGATAAGAAAATTTGATGGAAAATGTTGGCAATGGTTTGCAGATGGGGATTGTTAGATTCACGAGTTTATGGTGATGAAAAAGGGAATTGGTTTGTGAAGGTTGTTGGAGGTTCTATGGTTATTGTGATTGGTTTTGGAGAGATGTGATTTAACTTAGTAGATGGAAAATTGTGTAGGTGTATAAAGGTATTGATTTGATATGGGTGTTTTGTGAGACCGAAAGGAGGGTGGAATGACAATTCCAGTGGTGGATTTATAAGTTAGTATGGGTTGAATGGTTTACTGGGATATTAACAATGGTGGATGATCCAGGGCTGGATGTTGAAGAGTTGATTGGTCTCAATTAAGTGATGGTTATGCATATGGTGAGTGGTTAGGCTGATGTAATCGATGCCTAGCTGAAACTTGAAGAGAATCTCGGTTTCAATAAAGGAAGAGTGTTTGGGAGAGAAGAGTGAATTTTTTTCTTCTTCTATTCTTTATGTTTTTTTAACCAGTTCTTCCCCTTCTTTGTGTATGTGTGTCCACCTATTTATAGGTGAAAATTCTCTTTGTCTTAAAGGCAAAAGGAGCCAAGATCAACCATTAGATTTCAAGAATAATTCTCAACCATTCATTTGATAACTTGGAGACAAAGCAAAGAAAAATAGAACCTTAGATTAAGAGAATGATTGTAGACTATTTGATTTTAAAAAATAGGTTGCTTGGTGAAAGGGTTTTCAATTTTTAAATTCGTCATCTCCCTTCCATAATTATAATTAGATCACTAAAAATTAAATGTATTTTTTCATTTTCATTTTCTTTTTTTTTTATTTTAAATTCTTTGGAAAAGATATTGAAAACAACGCAAATATGTCAAAAACATATTTTTTGGGTTTTTGTTGTTTGTTTTGCTATTTTTGGTTTTTTTTTGTAATTTTTTAAAAAATAATGTCAAAAATTGGGTAGCAACATACATAATAGTCATTGATCATTTGAATAAGATTTGAAACTCTTTTCAAATCTCACTCCACCTTAGCCAAGGATTTCTCAATCAATACTATTTGAGAACAGATGAACATTTTTTCTAATTCATCTAGGGTGATGAATCCCTCTCTTAATCACTTAAGTACTTTCACATAGTTCATACTATACTTAATGTCTATCCCTTCATTACCTCGATTAAGATAATATTCTCTTTATAAGATAATTTAGTGATCTCAAGTCTAAGAATCACTTATACAGTCGTCACGTGAGCCTTTCCATAGACATAAGTGCTCTCTCCATATGAAATTCTCATACGGGTCAATTCAATGTACATATCTTATGACAAGCAATCATATAATATATATCAATCTCAACAACTCTAATGAATATCTAGTATTTAAGAAAGCATCAACCAAGAATATCTTAGGAACAATACTTTAATGCAATAGAAATCTCATAATTATAACAAGTTTATAATTTTCTTTGCAAAGCATTTTTATCTCATGGATTTTATCTTTCCTATAGATTCATTAATCTAAATTATATGAATATTAAAGATCAATTAAGCATGTATTAATTATAAATATGTATTTTTATGAATATAATAATACCACGTATAACCAACTGATTAGCTACAGGTCATATTAAACTGACAGATGGATCTTCTAAGGGTAAACCTGGACCCACTGGAATCAGAGGTGTCCTACATGATTATAATGGCATAGTGATGAGATTTTTTTCAGTCTCTATAGGAATTAAGAAGTCAAATGAGGTTGAATTGTTCACTATAATCAAAGCCCTATAATTATCCTCTTCAAAGAATGAATTTTTTGGAAGGAATTTCATTATTGAGTCTGATTCTACCCTTATTGTTAACTGGATGAACAAGCATCCTATTAGCCTTGGAAATATCATGACTTATTTATTTAGGCCTTTTGTTATGCTGATCTTTAGGTTTTGTATCTTATTGCATGTTTTAAAGGAATCAAATCATATGGTTGACAATCTGGCCAAACAAGGGGTTAATAGAGTGAATGAGTTTCTTGCTTGGATCTAATGTTGTGCTTCTTTTACTCTGCTCCTTCCAGATATATAATTTTGGTTACTATAATATTAAGAGAACATATGAAAATTGAACAGGGAATTGTAGCTTTGGTGCCTTAACTTATAGGAGGGTGATCTCTAAAGCTTTATATTGTTTTACTAGGTTATTTGAGTATTTTAATTGTATTTGTATTTGTCTACCCTCTGAGGTTCTTTTCCATTTCTTTGCATAAACTATGTTTCTTATTTTTTTAAAAATGGTAATATTTCAACCTATAGTGGATTGTGTCTCTCTTTTATGTTAATATTTCTTCCATCTCATATAGCATCACATGTTCATGATTCCAAATACTATTTCATGGTTCACTAAACATCAATTTTGAAAAACAAAACTACAATTATTAAATGGGAGGAAAAAGGACTTAACCTAAAAAAAAATTATAGAAGTGGAAAAAAAAGGACTCAATCAAGAAAAAAACAAAGATCTCAATGAAAAAAAAGACCTAATAAAAAAAGGATATGAATGAAAAAAGGTTTAAGATAGTTCACCATTCACAATCCAAATATCATTTCATGGTTTACAAAGTGTTAATTTTATGAAACCAAACTATAATTGTTAAATTAAATATAAAATGACTTAATAGAAAATGATGCAGATGGAAAAATAAAATTAAGGTGGTTAACTGTTTATATAAATAGTTTTTCCATCTAAAAATCTTTTAATATTTTTGTTAATAAGAGAGACTCCTATCATCAACTCAAGATATGTCTAAATAGTGGTCGTTGCTCAAGGTTAGTTATCTATTTCTTTTTTACCTTTAATAATATTTTGAGATAAGCAATGTATTAAAATCATACAACCTGATAAAGAAAATTATCACAATCTATTTAAAAACACGATAATTATATGTGCTTACAATGTTACAAGTGATTCAGCTATGTCTAAATTCATACATGGAAAATAAAGATTTTTATTATATCAAAACATTATAAACTTAGTTTTGATTTGAAATGTACTCAATACTTACATTAAATAATAAATGGTTTAAGTAAGGATAATAAAATATATCAAATATATTAGATTGAATTTCCTCAAAAAGTCCTTTTCACTACCAGAAATTCGTTAAATACCAACGAAATCACCGACGGAATTTTTACTGTCGGTATTTTTCGGTCGAAATCACCGACGGAATATTTTCATCGGTAATTCGGTCGGTATTTGCCGACGGATATAGTCCGTCGGTAATTACCGACCGAATTACCGACAGAAAATTCAGAATTAATGAAAAAAATGGCGCGGAGGTTTTGGCGGGTGATTTTTCCGACGGAATCACCGACGGAATTAAAACCGGGGAGCCGTACGCGTGATGGGACCTGTTCACCGTCAATAATACCGATGGAATCACCGATGGATTTGAAATGTCAGATCCGTACCGGTGACGTGACCGGTGCACCGTTAAAAATACCGACGGAATCACCGAGGGATTTGAATAGCAGGTCCGTGTGGTGACGTGTCAATTGCCCGTCAGAATTACCGATGGTTTCGCCGACGTATTCACCGACGAAATAAAACTGTCGGTAAGTCCGTCGGCAAAAGTGAATATATGGCCACTCTGCCGACACTCTTATCCCCTATTTCTCCTTCTTCTTCCTAATCCTAACCCTCTCCATCTGCAAAGAACCAGCCCCCCCTCGCCCCAAAACAAAAATCTTCCTCATCTCAGCACAACAAGTTGTATTTCTTGAAGTTTTGTGGTCACAGCATCCGTGTTCTAATTTACCGACGGATTTTATCATTTTTTGTAAGTAATTCTATCTTTTAAAATTTTAACATTTAAATGTCAATTTTATTGTTTTTTTAGTATATGTATTTTTTTTTACTAGATGTACATGTTTTATTATTATTTCTCAAACAAACTTATAGTATATGAATGTATAATTTTATACTTGTTGTGGTTTGTTTTAGATTTTGTAAGAATGTATTTGTTTGTAAATTGTTAAAACTTAATTTGTAGAATTACCGAATTACATGTTATGTTTTGAAATAATTAAGAGCTTGCTTAATGGGTCCTTTTTATAGAGGTTCGATAGAAGTCATGGATGATCGTTCATGGATGTATCTAGATTCACCCCAAGGATTGCGGAGGATGGATTATTGTAACGGGGTTCAGGGTTTTATTAATTTCGCAACATCTATTCCCAGAAATTTTACTGGAGGCGGTATTAGGTGTCCATGCAGGAAGTGTCAAAATAAAAAGTATATGCATCCAGATGTTGTAATAATGCATCTTCTACACAAAGGGTTTGTGGAGGATTACGAGTGTTGGTATGCACATGGAGAGGTATTTGTTAGTAATAGGAGAATGGGAGAAACGGTGGTTGAGTCAACTTCTAGTGCTAGCAACATGCATGAAGCGGTAAATGAGAACACTAATCCTTACAGAAACATGGTTATGGATGCAATGAGAATGAATCAAGATAATGTCAATCAATGTCCAATCGTAGAAGAAGAACCTAATGCGGAGGCAGCTAGGTTTTTTGATTTGTTGAAAGATTCTGACGAACCATTATGGGATGGCTGCACAAATCACAGTAAATTATCGGCCGTGGCACAGGTGTTCACCATCAAGTCAGATCACGGGTTGAGTGAGGCCGGGTATGACAAAATTATTGATTGGGCAAGAAGCATTTTACCTGAAGGGAACAGGCTCAAAGAGAACTTCTATGCTGCGAAGTCCATGATGAAACCCCTCGGTTTAGGATACCAGAAAATTGACATGTGCCCTAACTTCTGCATGTTATACTACCTTGAAAATGCTGAGATGACTGAGTGCATGACATGCGGGCATTCCCGTTACAAACCCTGAACTGGCATGGGGAAGACTCTAGTGGCATATAAAAAACTTAGATATTTCCCGATCACACCTAGACTGCAGAGGTTATTGATGTCACCAAGGACTGCTGAGCACATGACATGGCACCAAACACACGATGCCGTTGATGGTGTGATGGTGCATCCTTCTGACGGCGAAGCGTGGAAACGCTTTAACAGTGTGCATCCTGACTTTTCTACTGAATCAAGGAATGTCCGACTTGGGTTATGTACAGACGGGTTCAACCCATTTGGGTCATTTGCTGCTCCCTACTCTTGTTGGCCGGTCATTCTCACAGTTTATAACTTGCCACCGGGAATGTGTATGGGGCCAGAGTTCATGTTTCTATCTACTGTCATACCCGGTCCAAGCAGCCCGGGGCGGAATATAGATGTTTGTCTTCGACCGTTGATAAATGAGCTGGTGCAATTGTGGTCTTCCGGATCTCTGACTTATGATATATCAAGGAAACAAAATTTCCTTATGAGGGCGGCTTTATACACAGCATCAATTCAGCTGAGATGATGAACATGACACCGTTATGAGGAGGGTGTGGGAAAATCACGCGGCAATTAGGTAACATCGAAAACAATACGACTTTTTTTTTACATAATTATTTATGTTTCGAAATGTAATTTTTTCGTGTGTGAATTAGGTTGCGTGATTTTTGGTATGAAACCTAGAAAAAGGCAAAAAAAACAGCGAGGGATAAAGGGTTCCAAGGCTGGAACGATGTTGCGGTTTGGAGGGATTTCAAACCGATATACATCTCGGAAGATATATGGCCGCACTATCTTCAGCATGTGACGTCTGAGCGGTTCACTCGATGCTCACAGTCCGGTGCAGGCAACCGGAATCGGCCAATTCATGGCTCGGTGACAACGCACACCGGCGGCTCCGTTCCGTTTGCTGCACATGCGAAATGGATGGTAAGATTAATTTAAATGAAATATATCGTTCAATTAATTTGTTGTTAATAAATTTTTTTCAAAATAGGCTACATCTCTTGGACGTGAGCTGAGCCCTATGGAGCTGTTTGTGGAGACGCACGTGCGGAGTCATGACCGCCAAAAGGGGACGCAACAGTTCGTTGACAACCGTGCTCAACAGTTTGTGGTATGTTTGTTCAACCATTTTATTTTGTAAGTTATTATTATGCTTATTGAATTGAATATGATGATTTTTTTTTTCAGGAGACCTATAATAATCGGTTGAGGGAGAGATACGGGGACGATCCTTCGACCCATCCGGAATTCGATCCGGATTTGTGGATGGAGGCTGGATCGTCAGGTGGACCCGATAAAAATCGGGTTTACGGGCTCTCCAACACTACCGCCGCCAACTTGCGGTCGACCGGTACTGCTTTAACCGTTGGGAGCTCCCAATCTGTATCGAGCTCCCAATCTAAAGAGTTCGTGGCCTTGCAGCAAAGGTGCGACCACCTATCAGAGGCGTACACACAACTCAAAGAAGAGCAAAGATTGGCGAACGAACAACACAGAGCAGAGTCTGAACAACAAAGAGCGGCCTATGAAGAGCTTCGCCAAATGGTCATGAACATGACACAAGGTGGAACATGTGCGCCTAATCCTTTTTGGCCGCCTAACCCCTAGTCTCCTCCTCCTCCTCCTCCTCCACCTTTATATTAATTTTTAATAAACATTATTTACATTTAAAATTTCGTTTAATGTTTTTTTGAAACACGTTCATTTTGTAATGAATATTATTTAACTTTGAGTTTTTGTTGCTTAATATAAATTTTATTTGCATAATTGGTTTGTATTACCATTAATTTATATTATTTTTTCTAAAAAATTAAAAAAAAAATTACACAGGGATTTACCAACGGAATAACTCTATCGGCATTGGACAGTGTCTGCCACCATCACCGACGAATATTCAGACGGACAGATTCGGTCGGTATTCCATCCCATCACCGACATATTCACCGACGGAAATAATCCGTCGGTATAAAATTACCGATGAATTTACAGACGGAAATATTCGGTCGATATGAAATATCACCGACACTTTTACAGATTTAGTCCGTCGGTATTTATATAAAACCGATGGAAAATATTCCATCGGTATATTCCAAGCGGGAAACTTTTTTTTTTTGGCGCGCACGGTCCGTTGGTAAAACCGTCGGTAAATGTTTTTTTTGTATTTCCGACCGATATAGCGACGGAATGTGGAATCACCGACAAAAGGTATTCCGACGGGCGTATTCCGTCGGTAAATAATTTACCGACGAACTTTCTATCACACACCGACGGAATATGTCTGTCGGTAAAACTGTGAAATCTTGTAGTGTTTGATTTTTTTGAGAGGAAAAAATGATGTATTTTTTTTAATTAAAAAAAAAAAATCTCCCAATAACATACAAGAGATATATTAGCACAAAACCAAAATCTATCCAAAAGACTGGGTCCGTCTTCCGATCTACCTTAGTGTACAAATCGTACCTAGCACATTAATGGATTGACGAATATTGGGTCGAGCCCTAGCAAAGTTGGATGTAACTGATTTACATTTACACATATAGTAGTTTGTTTTTCTTAAAAAAAAAAAGATATTAATTAACTATATATTTATTAAGAGGTTCATCAATTTATCCATGGCCCTCCCTTCTTTAATCTCTTAAATTCCTGGTAATAATTAATAAAACTATATGATGTCATTTTTGGATTCATGCCAAGAAGACTTGGTACCTAAGATCTGCAAGCTATAATTAACTGTATCTTCCGTACATAGACTCACGAGTATATGAATAATATTCTTGAAAATGTTGCCATTTTTATCTTATCTGTATTCGATTTTTAAAAGAAAAGATTCAAAATAAGATAAAACTAGATTTAAGTGAAAGACGCGTGGCTGTATTGGTGACAACTTTCAAAAGCTGCCACTATCACTAGTGTTTTTTCTGTTTCTAAGAAAGAAGCATTTGATCATTTGCTAATATCTACAGCTAATTAATAAATCTTCCCCTCCCCTGATAGCGATGCCGCCATGCAGACACCCTAAGGCACCCATTTTTTTGGAAGAAGATTACAGGTAGCTAGGCATGGCCGTGGCACGTGGATCAGAAGGGGAGGGAGCAATATTTGCCGGGGAAAGAAAAGACCATTTTACGCGTAGAGAGCTGGAAAGGAATCTGCTCGTGATCGGAGACGACATGGATTAAGAGGGGAGAGAGACATTGAAAGCAGTGAAGGAAGCGTCAAAGGATGTTTAGCTGTCAATCCCTCCAAACCCTTCTCACGGGGGAAGTTTTATTATATCTTACACCCTCTCTCTTCCTCTCGCAGTCATCCATTTGTCCCTCTCCCAAGTAATTCCAAAACCCTCCCATACACACCCCTGGATCATACCTGTTTCTTCTTCTTTCATTATTCGTCATTTCTCATTCTAATTAATTTGATATGTACATGCAGTAGCTTGTTTTTGGGCTGGTAGAATAATCATAATAATAATGGTAAATTATCACATTATTAATAAGCAGTAATTAATCCTTGGCTATATATATACTATCACAAGATCTAGTGCACATGTATTTTAATTCATATATCCTTTCAAGTATTAGCAAAACTGCAATTTTACTTTTAAGTTATTCTTACTAGTGTGTGTAAAAGAGTAATGTTAAAAGTCTCCTTGGCACCTTAAATTTTAGGCTTTGGATTTTTTTTAGATGATATGCAAATCTTAGTGACTAAGTGTTCAAGAGTTGGTGTGCTATCATTTTCAGATGACATTTCAAAATCCAGGAGGCTTGGTAATAGAGTTTTTTGGTGATTAGATTATGGGTTGATAAGTGTTCATTCAATTAAATCCACTCCCATAAAGGAAGATAATCTCTTGATGAAAGAATCTCCATACCTATAAAAAGTCCTCTTTGAATGGATTTGGAGACTATCAAATATTTAATTTAGTAACTTTTTACAGAGAAAGAGTAATAAATATGCTAAAAAGCATTAAATCTAAGAATTTGATTGTTTGTTCTTATTTGATATAAAATGAATGCTCTAAAAGAAGATGGTATGTCTATACAGAATGGAAATTGTAAACTTTTTGCATGGGTTTTTCAAGAGGTATTTATATTAGCTTAATATGCTTTATTGTCAATCGGTTGGTTACATGTGGTATTATTATATTTATTTAAATACATATTTATTATTGAAAAAACTTAATTTATCTTTAATATGCATATAATATTATATTAATGAATCTAATATTTTATTTATGAATCAAGATTAAAGATAAAGTACATAGGACAAAAATATTTGGCAAAGAAAATTATAAAATTGTTATAATTATGGAATTTCGATTACATCAAAGCATTGTTCCTAAAATGTTCTTAGTTGATACCCTCTTAAATATTGAAAAATTATTTAAGCTGCAGAAACTTGTAGATATTATGTTTTTTTTTTATGAAAGGAAGTAGTTGTTCTCATAAGTTGAGGTATAAGAGATGTTTAGAACTAATCTATAGGTTCTTGTCATAAGACATTTATATTGAACTAACTTGCATGAGAATTTTATATGGAAAAATCACTTATGTCTATAGAAAGACTCAAGTGATGGTTGTGTAAGTGATCCTTAAACTTGAGAGCATTAAGTTATCTTATATAGAAAATATTATACTTTGATCCTGCTACATGTTATCTTAATCGAGGTAATGAAGTGGTAGACATTGGGTATAGCATGAACTATATGAAGGTACTTAAGTGATTAAGAGAGGATTTATCACCCCATATGAATTAAGAAAACTGTTTCATCTATTCTTAAATAGTATTGACTGAGAAATCATTAGTCAATATGGAATGAGATTTAAAAAGAGTTTTAAATCATATTCAAATGATCAATTACTATTATGTAGAGAATAAACATGATTTAACATGTCAGACTTACTTCGTGCTTTAAAATTAAACCAGAATATTATTTATGAAAGGATATTAGTTACACTGAGAAACCGATCATTGAAAGGTTAAATCAAACCACTATTGACTTTTCTAATATTTAGGAAATCATGACATGTTGGTAGACGATGCACCTGATCTTCAAATATAAATTATTAAGAACTTAATAGGTTACACACATTAAGAACCATTAGTCAGAAATTAAACTCAGATGATTTAATTAAGTATGACTTGATTAAAATATATTTTAGAACTAAAGAGTAGAATATAATTAATACATGGATTATATTTCTAGACCTGGAAAAATCAAGTAAGGACATAATTGAGTTAATTTCTAAAATTATCATAAATTAATATATAGATATTATTCAAGGGGAAAATTAATATTTTTCAATTTATAAAGTTTTTCATATTTCTTTATAAATAGTAAATTATGCCTCTTATTTTATTTTTTTATGGTTCTCTATTAGATTAAAAAAAAACTACGTAAGTCATATAATAGAGAACTAACACTCTAAGCATAGCAATCCCTCTCTCCTAAATAGGAATTTAGAAGATTTTTCATTGGTGGTTCGTGTAGATCACCGTTGAAGGTTGAACAATTGAACGGCTTGTTGTTTACGATAACCTACACTTTAAAGAATTATCTAAAGCTAAAAAGATCGGATCTTTATGTAATAAATTCATAAACAACTCTAGATCTATCTAACAGGATCTTATGAATTTCCGAATAATTATGTTTTATTGTTTATGCTTCATGTACGATATTCGAGAGACCCAACAATTTATACCTCATATACCTTGTCTTTTTGCTCGAGGGAAAGCGTTAGAAAGTCATTATACCCTTGTGGTATTAATAAAAAATAAATATCACTTACACGTATATTAATAAAGGATAAATATCCATAACATAAGAGATAAATACTTCTTATACATATATTAATAAAGGGATAAATATCTCTTATATAAACATTAATGAAAAGCAAATATTCTTTACACATGTATTAATTAGGGATAAAATGGTAGGCCACAAAAGACTCTTGTGCACCTAGGGTGCACATTGAGTATGACCCACCAAAAAAGACTAAGATTTGATTAAAAAAATCTTTCAAGGAAAAAAGTGTTAGATTCAAACCACAAGCCTTAAAAGAGCCAAGACATGTGTTGAGCCTAAGAATATTTGGAAATGTACTTAGGCTCAAGCAAGAGGCTGGTGTCTGAGTCTAAAGGGATGGTGGGCATGTCTAGCCTCTTGGGCTCAAGTTCTACGTCTGAGCCTAAAAGGTGTTGGGTGTGGGCCTAATACATGGGCTCGGGGGTGTTGCCCGAGCCCATGAGGCGCTGGACGCGAGCCATGATCATGGTTTGGATCCAAATTGTGTTTTTAAAGTTAACATGTTGAGTTCAAATCATTGAGTTAATTTAATGTGTTTAATTGAGTTTAATATTTATTCTATAAACTAGCATGAGAAAGAATTTAAGTCGCACAGGAATGGAATGAATTATCAAAAACAAAGGAGGGTATTTTTCTGATCCATTGAATTATCCATGGCTAGATGGAACCTCAAATGAGTAAAAAGAGAAGATAAAAACTTCCAGCAGTATATATTTGATAATTTATGACGAATTAATGTACGTATTTGACTGAAAGTGAAATTATATTAATCAATGTTCCGTCACTACTCTTCTCTTTGGTGGTTGAAAGAAGACTAATCAGAGACTATATATATATATATATATATACGCGCTTGGCCAATGGGCCCTACGGTTCAATGGCATTGAGCTCTTTTTCTTTCAACCAAAAAAAGAAAAAAAAAAGACAGATTTTGAAATTACTTTTAAAAGACAAAATGTCAGGAAAACAAAATGGTTAATAATGTAAATTTCAAAATGAATTATGATTTTATTTGGGGAAACGGGAGCATCCATGCAGGAAACGAACAAGCAATGATAGAGTTCGAGAGGTCATCTTCTTGTTATAAAATCCTCAAAAGCTTGAGGTGAAAAAATAAGCAAGGGAGAGGAGAGAGCTAGCTAGCTAGTCAAGAGGCAGAAAACAAGAATGTCTTCCAGGAAGAAAAAGAAGGCAGCTCTTTATGAGAAGTTACGTGCTGCTACCAATTCTAATGCTGTAAATGCCTGAACCCGGCTTCTTCAAGCTTTAGTTTCAGTTTTTCTTTTCTTTCCTCCCTTCTCCCTTCTTCGTTCTTCTTCTTCTACTTTGTTTTCTTCTTCTTTCTTTTCCAATCTTCGGTTACTTATTTTGATATTTTCTCTTCTGCGATCGGTGATTTTGGCAGATGAACAAAACCTCAATCATAGTAGACGCGTCAAAATATATTGGAGAGTTGAAGAACAAGGTGGATAGGCTAAAAAAAGAAATCGGAACATCTTCAACCCCCCAAAATTCATTACCTGCGGTGCGAATATATTAGCTACAATTCCCTTTATCTGTTCATTTCTTATATTTTCAGTTCTTATTAATTTCTGAAAAACTTCCATTACTAGCCCATGTAATAATACTTCATTATTTTTCATACTTCAGCAGGTCACAGTGGAAAACCTAGAAAAGGGTTTCCTTGTTAATGTATTTTCAGGAAAGAATTGCCCTGGATTACTTGTCTCCATACTTGAAGCCTTCGAGGAACTAGGCCTTGATGTGCTCGATGCTAGGGTTTCTTGTGAAGACAATTTCCAACTTGAAGCGATTGGTGGAGACCAAGTAAGAATTAAATTGCTGTCTTTCTTTCCTTTCTTGGATTGACATTCTTCCTCTTAGCACGCCACTTGAATTAAGGGAGCGTATCTTTTTTGCAAGTATATTAAATGTTGCTGATGTTATATGCTATAAATGTCTCAAGCATCATTCTCAAAAATTAATAAATAGTAGTCCAGACAAACGAGACTGATCTCACGTGTGCAACTTAGAAACAAGCTGGCTTGAACCACATATTTTGGACTTTCCACAGTACACCAGAATGGGTGGACAGCATCGGAGCACAATATCTAGCTATCCATTGAGCAAGTTCATGGGACAAATTAATGTCATTAATTAGGATTAATCCATGCATCTATGTCTATTTTGGGTTTGTTGGCTTCTAGCAGTGGCTTGTATAATTTACATGGGTGTGAATGTCTATCCACAGTCCATTCTCATTTTCCTCCTTTAATTTCTGGAGTTTTATTTATGAATTTTAGCTTATATATAGAAGCAATTCATGCATCTAGCTATATTTGATAGGAAATTGTTTAATTAATTCTTCAATAAAATATACTTGATGATTTTGCAGAACCAAGGCCATGATGCTCAAGTAGTGAAACAAGCAGTGCTGCAAGCTATCCATAACTGGAATGAAGGCAGCTAGCTAGCGAGCAAGAATGACCCAAATATTTTCTTCCCCTGTCTTCCTGTACGCTACTGAGAAATTGGGAATTTGTATATTGAATTTCAAGCACACTAGGCAGTCCTAATTCCAAGTTAGTAGTCAGTCAAAATGTTCAGCAATGGGATTCTGGTAATTAATTTTCAGTTTTTAATTAAGCAACTTTAACCTTCTATGATCTATACATATATTTGAACATAAAATGCTTAATTAAAATCCGTATGATTGCTTTCAGCTAATAAGGAGCTCTTTGGCAAGATCATTCTGCTTCTATCAATAGTTTATCGCTCGTACACACACACACACACACACGCACACATCAAGCTGATTAGCTTAAAACAACTGATGAACAGTGCAACTAAATGCAACTTGCTAGCTTTCGTAAGAAATATCCAAGCCAAAGTTCTCGTGTATGAACAACAACAAACGTAAATTTTGTCCCCTGTTGTGCGTGAGGGAGACTTAAAAGTATATAAATCTATAATTACGCAGGCCCTTAATTTAGTATATATAGAATTAGGCAAGTGTTCTGTGCTTAACCTTATGCAAACTTGATTGTACTGCCTATATTTCGTTATATATTTAAAAATTTATTGTCTGAGAGTGGTTTTTCTCGCTTGTCAAATATTATATGATTGTAATCTATTATTTATTATTCAGTAAATTCCAATGAAATCATGATTATAAAAGTAGAAAATATAATTCTTTATTGGTTCTCTACAACTAATAATTTAATGTTCAGTGGCATAATGACGTGCTTTAAACCTTTTTTTAAGAATTAAAAAAAAAATTGTTTGATAGCTAGTCACTCTTTAACTTCTTAAAACAAGAATTCTAAAATAATATTTTAACCCAAAAATCCTAAAAAAATAATATAAGTTAGCAGGTTACATTGTTGAGCTTCTTGTAAAGTTTTTTTTTTTTTTAAGAAAAGATAAATAATAAGTTCTCAAATGTACTATTAGAATATTTTAGGAATTTTAATGAAACATGAAATAATGTAGAAGAAAACTTAAAAACTGGAGAACTTATTTGTCTAAAAAATATATCATAAACTTATTCATCATTTATCTACTTTTCCATCATGATCACAAAATTGGAATATAAATGTCCATAGGGCTTCTAACCACTGAGTTGGTGAATGGTGGATATTATTTGCAAACCCTAACCTTAACACTTAGATAATATCCTGCCCAAAATTATTAAATTACTGGATTTGGTATCCTTGAAGTTGAAATAGAATCTCGAAGCCCTAATCTTTCACCATTAGCAGCTTAAAAATTGGATAATTGAAGAGCATCTTGAAGCCCAAGATTAAAGGCATTGTGGAGTGGCTTCAGCCTTTCGTAGCTCACATTGGGATCCTTGAAATATAATCTAGTTAAGAACCCAGGCTCGAAACAAAAGGCTATGGTTTTGGGCTGGTCTTTATGCGTGTGTGTTAAGAACACTAAACAAAAATCACTGTTTCAAAGTTAAATTGTTTTAAAACTCGATTGATAGACGCATGTCAAACTAATCAATTTCAAAAAATAATTGAGAAAAAACAAAAACTTTATTATTTTGATCTAAAATTAGATTTTCAAGAAAAAGAATCAAGTCCATTAGGCAAACTAAGTTTTTGATCGAATTAGCCTAGCCTTTTTTATTGTTTATTTTTAACCTGAATTGCTCTGAGTTCTAATAAATAAAGTTCTGGATTACTTTTTTAAATTGATCTAGGTTTTATAACAATATTTTTATTTTAAATATAAATAATAAAATAAAACTTTCACATTCAAATTCATTATTCAAATAACTTATTACATATATGAAAAAGTAGGTTAAGTTAGTTCGAAACAAGTTTAAATTTGTTGTTTTATAAGGTTAAGTGTTCGGCATCTTGGATTATTTATAAAGAGTAACATCGAGATATGTCGTAGCTTTTTTAAAAAAAAAAAAAAATCTGAAATTCTAATGTTAGGGAGATTTTAAATTAACTCTATTATAACTATTTGTTAGATTTTAAAAAAAAAAAATCTGGGTTTTGGCCAAGAACTAGTTGGTTGTTCGGTAGATTTTGATATTATAGTAATGTTGAATAAGAAGCTTGTTCTTTTCTTGTCTTTTTTCCTAAAAATTATCTATGACGACTAGATTTTTTTCGAGTCCTTTTCGTTTAACTTTCCAAAATCTACAAGTTGGATCTTTGATCACTCTTTTGCTCTCTGCATTGCATATCAATTAGAAGAATTTGGATTTGGCTCTATAAGATGTTCATGCTTACCCGATTAATTATGGGACTTTTTCCAAAAGCTTGTTGATAAAAGAATTTTGCTTGAACTAGCAAGCAAGCACAACCAAAAAAAAAATCCCTTGCATAAATGAAAAATTGATTTCAACTATACCAATGGTGTTAAAAAGAGATGAATACTTGTCCTATGAACATATCAGCTTGTAGAAATGAACCAAAATCGTTTCCCCTCTCTCTATAAGCAGAAAGAATTGCAAATACGATCATGAATTCTCATGAGAAAAGAATCACGGGAAGACTAAGCAGTCCTAAGTATTGTTGTCAGAGGCAAGCATGTTTCTTCTTCTTCTTCTCTGAACCAGATAATACCCAAGCCCTCCAAAAACAAGCAGGATGATGAAACCATCAATCACTCCTACCATGACCAACACCCATTTCTTCACATTTGATTTCCCATGGGAAACCTGTGTTCCTTTTGGAACCTTAACCATGTAAGTCAATCCTGCTCCGCTTTCAACCTGCTTAACACCTGAGACCAATCCATAAGTAAAGCATTCTCTGGAGCTTGTGCCATCCTTGCCAGTAGAATATAATGCAGCAGCACATTTACAATCTTGTAAGCATAAGTTTTCACATACTTCTTTGCTAACATTGACCCTCGTAGGAGCAGTCCTTAGAACACTACTCACACCACTTAGTTCAAGCATTTCCTGCTGTTCTCTGTCACAAAACCCTTCAGAAAACCCCCCATTGCAATCTGAACCAGCCCCTTTTTTCGCCGTCAACAGCCGGATACATGAGCAAGCATTGGACAAGGTACAGATACCATAAGGTCTACAAGCTAGAGGAAGATCACATGTAGTATTGAGTGCTTGAAAAGCAGCCTCAAAACTTCGTTTCTCCGGGGAGTAAAAATACAGCCCCATGTTTCCTGTTTTATTCCCCAGTGCTAAGAATCTTAGGGGCTGAAATTGCATCCCGAATGATAAAATCTGCGCAATTTTCTTGTATTTATCATTGAATATTTCTAACCCTTTTGAACCTAATTCAATAAATGTGATGTTTCTGTTCTTGGTAGGCTGAAATTCCCAGTAAGAATAGTTCCACTTACCAGAACTCAGGTAGAGAGCAATCTTGTTGTGCTGTATCTCAAAAGAATAGAATGCTGTTGAGTTGGTAGGAAAAGATGTCAAGCGAGTCGCCACATTTAGTCTCTGTCCCCATAGCATTACATCAGTCGGAAAGTTGAAACTCTGCCACTTTATCCTGTTCAAGGCATCAACAAGGACTAAATTGCCCGTCTTCAGAATCTGTAGTCTCTGCAACGAAGGGGAGAGAACAGAAAGATTAGTAGCTAGAAAACATGTGCAGTGATTTGTGTTTTTTCAGGTTTTGCTGATGATTCTTTTACTATTAATGTTACCTCCACACCTTGTCCTGAAGTCCCGGTTCGCCATCCGATTCGGTCATTCGAACCCTTCAAGTGCAAATCTCCATCCTTTGTCAGCGCAAGCACGCATTTATCAGTAGTGTAAAAACGAGAATAATGGCCAGAATTCCACACCTTGACATCTCCAAGAAAGACTTCCAAGGAGCATGAATATTCTCCTTTAATTGGTTCAACACTCAATGCTACTCTAAAATCGGGCTCCATTTGGTCAGTCTCCATCAGAAATGCTCTTCCAAGTAACTCCACACTGTACTCGCTAGGTACTTCCACTGCGAGGCTGTAGTCAACGTGAATGTATGTTTTGCAACAGACCTGATTAGCCAACAAAAGAACGAGAAAAACGAGCTGGTGGAGCTTCATGACAGGAAAATTGCAAAATCTGAATTTCACTTTTGGTGCAAACCTTTGCTTTTCCCTGGCAAAAGGGTATTGTTTTACCAGGAAGAAGTGATGGAAAGAAGGAAAAAGAAAGAGGCTGGACATGAGTGTGGAACTTTCCAAAAAGGATATGTGCCTTCATTTTGCCCATTATGCACTATAAGTGTAAGTGGGGTTACTGATGGCATTATGCTGGATAGCTTGTTAATTTTGGTTACTTATGCAAAAAAGCAGCCCACTGAAAGGTTGACGAAGCACAGGCTGTCCCATGTGAGAGGGTTTTAGGAGTGTCTTATTATGATGATATTTCATCCTAGCATTAGTACTTTTACCGACCTGGACTCCATTTTGTTTATATGTTTCGAAAGTTTTTAAAAAAGTCTTTTTATTGGAAAAATCAATTTAACCCACTTGCCTACAGATCAAATTATGATTGATTTAAAATAAATAAATAAATAAAACAAATTTATTCTGATTTTAAAAGAAAAAACAAAGAAAAAGAATCCGAATAGGATCTAAAACATGGTATGAAATTCATACTATTTTTTGTAAAATCTTCTTGTGATTAGTTTATCTATACTTCATTTTCATTTTATAAAAGGGAAACGGATTCTGAGGTGGGACACAGACTTATCTGATTTTGTTGGGTAAATCGATTGCTTCTTGCAATCTGCTGTGAGTGCGCAGGGGGACTCAAAAAGCCTTCTTGAGTGGGTTCCGGAAAGAGTGGTGAAAGGTGCTTGCTACTTGTAATAATGAAAGATGAACCATTTGTAAAGTGGTCTGTGTGCTGACAGTGCTCTCACGTTTGAATGATGCCATGCCCTAATCCGTATCAGCATTTCACAAGTGCTGCTGCCGCCATGTCCGGCAATCGGAGGAAACGTTGCAGGTTTCCATGATGGTGTGTTCTTGGAGAGATCATTCTGGGGTTTCGGTGGAGTGAGAGTATGCCGGAGGCTCTGTACATGAAGGCCCGGTTTTATGTTGTTGCTTAAACTGAATTATGTGCCGCACGAAGTTTGAAGATCAAATTTGATATAATTAGTAAATAATATGATATTTTTAAAGCTGTGTTTGTTTCTCGAAAAGTGGCTTCTGGAAAACCATTTTCCAAACTTTCATGTGTTTGTTTGTCATTAGAAAAGTTGGTTAACAGAAAACACTTTTCAGTCAAAGAAAAATTTAACTTGGTTTTCAGGAAAGTGTTTTTCTTTTATTTTGGGCGGAAAACACTTTCCGGAAGTTGTGAAAAATTTAAAAATGTTATACTATTTGCTGATTATATCAAATTTGATCCTCAAACTTTTGATTGCTATATATATTTTGTTTTCCATATTTTTTTTTCAATTTTATCCCTTAAAATTTAATTTTTATATTAACTTTGGTCCTCATTTTTATAATTGCTATTTGATTTTTTGTTATCATTTTTAATTAAAGTTTTTTATTTATCAAATTTGGTCCTCATTCTTTTGATTGTTACTTATTTTATTTGAAATAATTTATGAAATATTAATTATTATTATTTTAATTTCTTCATCTTTCAATTTTTTTATTTTTTAGATTTGATCTCTATTATTTTGATTATTATTTATTTTATTTGAGATAATTTATGAAATTATATTTTTTCAATTTTATTCTCATTCAACTTTTTAATTTGTAAGATTTGTTCCTCGTTATTTTAATAAATTTAAGAAAAATAAAATATTAATAAGTTATTTTTCAGCTTATTTTTCATGATATAACCAAATACTGGAAAGTGTTTTCCAACTTATTTTCCATTACACTACCAAACATCGAAAAATATTTTCTCGGAATTCACTTTTCCTGGAATTTACTTTCCAAAAGGAAACTACTTTCTAACAAACAAACGGAGCCTAAATTTTTTACAACTTCGAAAAAGTGTTTTCCGTCCAAATTTTCCAAGAAAACACTTTCTTGCGAAACCAAGCTAATTTTTTTTTTTACTGGAAAGTGTTTTCCGTTGACCAACTTTTCTAATGGCAAACAAACACATGAAAGTTTGGAAAGTGGTTTTTCAAAAACCACTTTCCGAGAAACAAACATAGCTTTAATGGTGTTATAATTGCGAACCAGTACTAGATAAATAATAGAAATTGAAGGCCTGATGAAACCAATATTCCATAAAAGGAAAAAATTATGTTGATGATAAAAAATTTAAAGACATAATAGAATGAGTTGTGTGAAAAATATTGATATTGTAGAAAAATTAGAAGAGCAAAGACTTATGTGATTGGAGAATATTTATAACACAAATTATAATATTTTTTATATTAATACTTAGAATTATAATAAAAATAATAATAATTTTTATATGAATACTTTGAATTATATTTTTTAATCTTCTAAAAAAATAATGGTTTTTCTTCGATAATAATAATAGTATGTTTTAAATTTATTAATGACAAATTATAATATTTAGAAACCCAAAAACATTGAGTCCTACCTCTGGACCCAATGCTTTTAGATCCTTCATTGGGACCCATTACCATGTGTCTAAACGCTTGACCCAACAAAATTGGGTTCCGACCCAAAAGGGTTAGAGGTTGGGTGTGTGGCAGGACCCAAGAGGGTTGGGGATGGGTCTCTCTTTGGATCCAAGGAGGATGGGTCCAAGTACGGACTCAAGGGAATTGGGGGATAGGTCCATCTCCAGACCCAAGAGGTGGGGTCCTTGGCGAAACCCAAGCATGTTGGGGTTTGGGTTTGTGGCAAGACCTAAAGGGATTAGGAGCAGGGTCGTGTCCGAACCCAAGGGAATTAGGGGTAGAGTCTGAGTCCAGACCCAAATGGGTTGGGGGATGGGTCCGTCTTTAGACCCAAGGGGGTTGGGGATTAGATCCTTTTATATTCGAACCCAAGAGGAATCGGAGGTTTGGATCCATGGCTGGACCCAAGGGGGTCGGGGGTTGGGGGATAGGCCGTGTCCGGACCCAAAGGGATTAGGGATGGGGTCGTATTTGGACCCAAAAGGGTTGGGCTTTGGTTCCTTTGGTGTCAGGACCCAATGGGTTTGGGGTTTGGTTCCTTTCATGTCTGGACCTTAAGGCTTTGGGATTTGGATCCCTTTTGTGTCCAAACCCAAGGGGGTTGGTGTTTGGGTCCTTTGATGGCCAGGCCCAAGCGATTTGGGCTAGGACTCCTGACCCAATAGAAGGGGGTTCATGTCCGAACCCAACGTACAAGTCAGCAATCCTGCTAGTCTAGGTGAGCAGCCAGGCTCGCGAGTCTTGCTCCAACACCAGGTGTCCATAGCCTGGAGCGCAACCTCTCCCCCCTGCAACCTTGGAACTCTTTGTGGGTGGGCATTACTACTGTTGCGCTAGGTGTTTGTACATAGAGCTGCAGCACACCATGCCCTTGCCAAATATGCAATTCGCAATGCAATGAATCTTCTTGAACAGTGTCGTGTCTGTTTTTAGTATTATTCCAATTCACAGTGCAATGAATCTTGATGAATAGGTTTTTTCCCACGTGATAAATGTTTTTGAGAAACAATCCCATAATTACGAAACATGCTTTTAAGGGGTTGATCTGTTTTTTGTTTATTGTTTTTTATTTAAATCTTAGCGTTCATCCTTAGAAAAATTAATTGATTTTCTCTAAATTTCTTTTAAAAAGTTCTTTAAGCCTCAATTAACACATAAATTAGTCTCAAAATATACCTTACGAGGCAGGGATACACATAAATTTGATGTACGTAAATTATCATATCAATTTTCGGATGAGGAGAAAAAAATAGAAGCTGGATATTGTAGCCAAAAAAGATATCGTTAAACCACACGTAGTTTTCTTGAGTTTGTTTATTTTTATGGGTAAAAAATATTTTTATTTTAAATTAAATGTTATATGTTTTTATATTATTTTAATATATTAATGTTAAAAATAAATTTTTAAAAATAAAAAATATTATTTTAATATATTTTAAAATAAAAAATATTTTAAAAAATAAACAACAATCTTAAAAATTATTTTTATAGAGCTGTTTATTTATATGTTTTAAAAATATTTTTAAAAAATTAAAATATATATTTTTTATTTTAAATTAATTTTTTATATTTTTATATTATTTTAAAATATATATATATATAAATATATATATATATATATATTATTTTAATATATTTATAAACAACTAAAAATTAATAATTAACGCTATTAAAATACATATTAGTAGTAAAACTGAACATTGAAGAGGCAAGGCCGCAAGGGGGCTTTTTATTATATGAGTGTGTTTGAAATTTTATAGTAGTTGTAATGGTTTAAAATATTTTTTATTTTTAAAAAATTAATTTTAATATTATTATATTAAAATAATTTAAAAATATAAAAAATTTTCATTTTAAATAAAAAAAAATTAAATTTAAAATAACATGATTTGCACGCGTTCCAAACACACTAGTTCGAATAGCTGTTTGGGTATAGGTCCGCTTCCTCTTCCTCTTTCCCAGCTTCCTGTCTGGCTGCTGGTGGCTACTTGCTGAGCCAAACCAGCACTCATGGTCTTTATGTACCGTCTAGTTAAAGCAAAAACTTTCCGACTAGTGACATCACCAGTGCCTGTGCCCTACATTTCCCGCCAAATTTGTTCTGGGCTTCTCTCAATCAGAAAGATGAATGGTGGAAAAGACAGCGCAAGTGAAGATTCAATCTCCGGTAGAGCTAATTCTACGAGCCTTTGTATCTATTTTCTTAAATTCTAAACTGAACATTGATTTTCTCTGATTATGTTCTGTAAAGCTTGTCTTTATATAGACAATATTGCCTTTGTTCTGTAATTAGCACATGGGTTTTCGTGATTAAGGTTTAAGAATTGAGGAAGGTTGATTTTTTCTTAGGAAGCTATAAAAATGTGGATAACAACCCAAAAATTGGATTGAATGGATTATGTATCGATTCTTGATATGTAAAAGAAGGAGAAATGTCTGTAGAGAAAAACTATGATTATTGTTTTGGGTAATTAGAAATTAAAAAGGTAGAGACTTTGCAGGGGGAGCTGCCATCAAGTTGAGGCCTTCACCTGATTGTATTGATCGGAGAGAATGTAGGGGTGCCGTGGAAACTAGTAGCAATAGTTTAGGTGTTAGGCATGGAAGTTTCGGTAAAAGGAGAAGTATGATTGATCTTCGATCAGAGCAGAGGAGTGGGGATGGTAACTCATCGAAATTCAGGAACAAGAACATTCCTGCTCGTGTTAAAAGATCTAAATCTGGCCAGAGTTATCGCAAGCCTGATGAAGGTGCCAATCATGTTGCACCGTTTGATATCTGCCTCTCTGGGAGTAGAGATTCTACTGTTTTGAAGTCCTTGCAGGAAATGGAGGAAAATCAGGAAAATGTCGAACATCCCATTGAAGAGAGTGGTGGACAAGGAGTGTTGCGGCCTGGGATGGTTCTTCTAAAACGTTATATTTCCCTCGGTGATCAGGTGCTTCTTAGTGTTAATGCACTCCTTAATTTATAGCTAGCTTTTACTTTTGCAGTTTAGAATTGGCAGTTGAAAACTATGATGTCTTTTACTTATCTAATAAGTGCTTTTGGATTTTGATTGCAACCATGATGAGAAGCATGTTCTAGCCGCCTGTATTGTTTGACAAAAAATTGGACTTGATCAGCATTTATCCACATTAGGCCGTTCTCAATATTGATCAACTGACTCTGATGAATGCAATTGTCTGACCATGAACATCAATTGGTGGATGACAAGAAGAAAATGTAAAATTGATTCACATTTAATATTCATTCATTAGAGTAAAAGATCTTTGCATACGTTTTTTTTTTCCCTCTATTTTTCACACATTATTAATAACCATTTTTTGTAATTGCATATTACTCAAGTTTGAAGCAATTATTATTTTTCAGATTGAAATGGTGAAGACTTGCCGAGAAATTGGTCTGGGCCCTGGGGGATTTTATAGGCCTGGTTACAAAAATGGAGCAAAGCTTCGTCTGCAGATGATGTGTCTTGGTTTGAACTGGGATCCTGAGACAAGAAAATATGAAGATCAAAGCCCAGCTGACGGTTGTAAGCCTCCTTGTATTCCTCGTAAATTTAATCAGTTGGTTGAAACAGCAATTCAAGATGCGCATGGTCTTCTAGGAAAGGACTGTACCTTAAGCAATGTGGAAGACATGCTTCCTGCGATGTCTCCAGATATATGCATTGTGAACTTCTACACAACCACCGGGCGGCTTGGGCTCCATCAGGTATGTAGTTAACTGTTATATGTTACTTTATCCTCTTACATAAACTTTGAGCACAGACATGGAGGTTTTTTTTATTATAATTATTTTTCAGTGATAAGTTTATATTCTCAAATTTCCAGACTTTGAGCATACATCATTCTTCATTGACATGAAAAAGTTAGTGAAAGTCCTAGGATTGTTTGAGATTGTAAAAGATTCCATGATTTTTTTGTGAATTTGTACTATAACACAATTGTGTTTTCTTTAAATTTTCTGGACTTAATTTTTAGAGAGAGAATTTACGATGATTTGTTAGTTGAGGTATAATATTCAAAGAAGGTTGCATCACCCTTTTTCTTTCACACATCTCAAGCCATGAGAGGCTCATTTGGTGGTAATGCTAAGTACTTTAAAAAGCTCTGGTTGAAACACGAGGTCTTGAATTTCTTTCTGCATCAGTTTGTTCATGTGTCCAGCACCCTGGTTATGTCAATTTGGTTAGTCATTTTTAAAGTAAGAAGAGAACTATAGAAGGCTCTGCTCAGAAAAAGAATTGCCAATTTTGCAATTTCGTTACTGGCAATTGCATGAGCGTTGTCAAAACCTTTTCAGATACTCTTTTTTATTGTATATATGAACATCAAAGGGGGCATTAAGGCAATATTTGCACTCATCCCGGCTCTTACATTTGTAGGATCGTGATGAAAGCTCAGAGAGTCTTGACAAAGGATTGCCTGTTGTCTCCTTCTCAGTAGGGGATTCTGCAGAATTTCTCTATGGGGATCAGAGGGATGTGAACAAGGCAGATAAAGTTGTGCTAGAATCAGGAGATGTGTTGATATTTGGTGGCAAGTCTAGACATATATTTCATGGCGTAACATCTGTAATCCCAGATTCCGCCCCCAAGGCTTTAATTGAAGAAACCAGGCTTCGTCCTGGCCGTCTCAATCTAACTTTCAGACAGTACTAGAAACCTTCAACCTTAACCTGTGCTTCACATTCTGGACATGTTTCCCCTCTCATCTACACTTAGCGGACTGCAAGTCTTACCTTTTCATCTGTAACAAATTTTAGTCCTTGTTTTACCGGTATAGATTGTATAAATTCATATTCTACACGGTTTCGCACCCGAGATTGTTGACTCCTGTCAAATTTAGCAAGCAAACTAGCAGATATGAATGAACAAGTCATGGATAGCCATGCCTGGTTGTCTCACCAAGAATCTTTTATCTATCTATCTATATATATATATATATATATAGATAGATAGATAGATAGATATAAACGACAGAGTTGGCATGTGAGGAGTCTAAAACTTCCAAGTCATGAACTACGATTTCTGTTTGTATAAAGTTGGATGGTCATCTTTAAGCTATATGATCTCTTAAATAATTAATTACTTCTGCCAAGAATCTTTGGACCTGTCTGCTATGGTGATTAATCAATCTAAGCTTCAATAATCAAGAATATCTGTCACAAGTTAAGCCACGTTATATTAGTTAACACATACTTGACATGAATTTTGTTACATCTTGCTTGTTAGTACGTGTCGTCTATGCCTTTTCTTTCACGTTTCAGTAGACATAACTAATCACTTCACAGGGTTTTTATTTTTTTTTAAGTGTGTTCAAGTTCCTTTCCAACAATAAATCCAACAAGATCGAACATAGTTTTGAAAGTACAGTAACGAATCCAACAAGATCGAACATGGTTTTGGAAGGTGTTTTGTAATATAATAGTAATTATTTTTAAAAATATTTTTTATTTATAAATATATTAAAACAATTGTTTTATATATCAAAATAATCTAAAAATTAATTAAGATAAAAACAAAATTTCGAATGCGTTTCCAAACCACTTATGGATACAAAGCCATCCCATCACATTGATAATGTTAACATGTCAGAAATCAAATCAAGATGAGCTGGAAAATATAAAATATTAGTGACGCCACGTCTGCAAGGCATTATTGGGTTAGCAAGATAAAGTTGGTGAGGTTGGATTTTGCAAGGTAGATAGGCTCCGCCCATCTCCGTTTTGGTCTTGTGCCGATTAATGAGGGTTGGAATTTATCTTTATAAAATTTAAGTTGATTTTTTTAATAATAAAGTTTCCCCTCATTTTAAAATATAAGCTTTTTTTCTCATGCAAAAGCTTGTTGTTGAATCTTAAACTATATAATAAGGATAGTGCTCCTTAATTACATAATAACTTAATAAATTGAAGTAATTAAATCTATTTTAGTAAAAGAAGTCGGATACGTAACCTCAAGTCATGCTGACTTGTATAGCTATATTAATTATTAGTTTGTCTCCTCAATCTCATCAATCATTATTAATAATTTAATTATTTATTTTCTCTCCTTCTTTTTTATACTTATAATGTATCCTTACCCTTTAAAAAAAAAAATTACCCTTTGATATATTGTCATGGTCACGCTAAGGGTTATTTAAAAAAGTGACAATGGTGGTGTTTTTATAAGAAAAAATTATTAAAATAATTTTTTTATTTTTTTAAAATTATTTTTAATATCAGGATATTAAAACTACTTAAAAATATAAAAAAATCATGAATTATATGAGTTTTTACATCCTTAAAAATTACTATTATAATTATCACAAGGGCAATAATTCAATCAAAAGTAATTTTTTGCACAACTCAAAACTATTATCTAATTTGGCTATCTTACAAAGAGAGAGCCCTCATTGTCCAATCTCTTTGCAGCATTTACTTGGCATAGGTGGCCTCTGTTATATCGTCCATGGTGGATGTATTGTTAACCTTTCACATCAACTCGTGTTGTCTCTATGTATGCAGGCATCTTTCGAGAAGAGGCTCTTCTCGTTCAATTATTGCCCTTCTGATGGAAAGAGTGTACTCTAACTACCATTTTGGTTTGCTACCATGGTTATATTGAAAAAAAAAAGAAAAAACCATAGGCTAGGTCCAAAGTAGATGTTTAATATCTCCTTTTTAAATTATGGTTTTGAAACTTTATGTTATTGTATTTGTTAATAATGCACGTAACGCGGTGCATCTTGTAAAAAAATATATTCTTAAGCTAGTCTATTTTTTTTTTTTTTTTTGATAACCGGAGTGTCTAGGCCAGCTTGCGCGCACCACAACTAATCCCCGGGCCCACTGAACATCCTGCAAGCCCAGTGAACAGGTAAGACACCACGGGGATGACAGGGGTACTCTTTGAGGTTCGAACCCGGGACGTTCGCAAGGATTGAACTTGCAGTTGACCACAGCAGCTAAGCCCTCAAGTGTTAAGCTAGTCTATTTTATAATGTTGTGTTGCACATGTTATTATGATTGTGTTTGAAAATATTTGGTTAATTATTATTAGATTTTCAAAAAATATAATTAAAAAAATTATAATTTATATTTTTTAAAATAATAATTGAAAAAACTATCACAGTACCAAATATATATTTAATTTTGATTTGAAAAACACTAAAATTTAATGTTTTTTTTAAGAGGATGATTTTAAATGCAAACTATGGTTATGGAAACACAATAGCAAACGAAGCGATAACATCAACATAAAGCTTTGATTTCTTTTAGGCTTTTAATGTGGTGACATTAACAAGAGGGATGTGGAAATCCTACCAGGCAAAACATACAAGATGTCGTCATCCGATGTTGAAAGCCATTTTGTTCTATAGTTCTTGGATCATAAATTTCATCATTGTCTTGTAAAAAATATACATTGTTGTAATTTTAATTACGTAGCATCCCCTTTGTGGCTTCAAGCAATGACCACAAACTTACAATGTTTATAGCTCTTGAGCACCATATAATCATAGGTGTTTGGCACTGTAATTGAAAAGTATTTCTAAAATAATTTAAAAAAAATTTATTTTTTATTTTGTATTAAATTAATATATTTTTTATATTTTCAGATCATTTTGATATGTTGATATCAAAAAAAAAAAAATTTTAAAAAAAAATATTAGTTTAATATATTTTAAAATAAAATGCACTTTAAAAAACAACTGCTACCACACTCTCAAATATGTAATAGTCCTAAATCAAGGCTAGATACATCAAACCCTACATTTATCTATGAGTAATTTGTCCCTGATTTCTTTCTTGCAATTAAGGTCCTATCATTATATCCCCACCATGTATGATCACTAGAAGTAATTGGTTCTAAATCAAGGCTAGATACATTAAACCCTACATTTATCCATGATTTTGTCCCTAATTTCTTGCAATTAAGGTTCTATCATACCCGCAACATGTATGATCACTATAAGTATTTGGTCACAAAACAAGGTTAGATACATATTTAAACCCTATATTTTATCTACGAGTTTATCCTTGATCATACCCCCAACATGCATAATCATTGGAAGTAATTGATCCCGAAACAATGTTAAATACTTTAAACCCTATATTTATCTTGTTAGATACATGGGATTGTGTTCTTAATATGTGTAGATCATTATTTTTTGGTGGAAACACCTTAATTTGTCAAATTTTACGATCATTTAACTTGGTAGTCATTCACGAGGGATTTTGTTTTCAACTTAAGGTAATTGAGATAGTGAAAGACTTTCTTTACTTGGCAAATATTAATAAATTTCAAACTTTAATTTTTTAAAAAATTTAAATTTAAGAAGCAAACTATATTTTTATTCACCGAACATAGAATAAAGTCTAAATTTTAAATTCATGGATGGAACAAGAAAGAAATCATTCATGAATAATAAAATGGTATTCATTAATTACATTAAAAAAAGAAATTACAACTCTTCAAAATAAAATAAGAAAGTTTAAAAAGACAGAATGAGATCTTGCGGAATCGGGTGTCGAGCATTATTTGTCTCAGCATCTAACTTTTATCATATATTTTTTTATTCACAATAAAAATTCAATCTAACTAGATGATATCAAATTGTATAATGCATTGAATAAAATTGTCATAGATTGAAAATGGGAATTAGTGGATGATGAGACTCATGTCATCTTTATATACATCGAGTGGTATTATGTGGGGTGAATGGACACCAAAATAACTGTGACGCTTGATGGCTGTGCCCCCACTTTCATGGCACATGAACATTGTATTGGCCAGTTTTGCTAGAATTCACGGTCCAAATTTATATGGATTTTTCATTGGGAGAGAAACCGACTTTATTGCTAAGAAAAGCCCACCACGAAAAAATGATAATGAAAGGCGAAAGAAACCTAACCAAAACATCACCTCATTAAAGTATATTTGAAAATATAATTATAATTATTTTTTAAAATATTTTTTATACTAAAATATATTAAAATAATATTTTTTTATTTATAAAAAATTATTTTTAAGATCAATATATTAAAATAATTCAAAATATATAAAATAAATTAAAAATAATTATGAAAGGCGAAAGAAACCTAACCAAAACATCACCTCATTAAAGTATGTTTGAAAATATAATTATAATTATTTTTTAAAATATTTTTTATACTAAAATATATTAAAATAATATTTTTTTATTTATAAAAAATTATTTTTAAGATCAATATATTAAAATAATTCAAAATATATAAAATAAATTAATCTTTTATAAGATAATAATTTTTTAAAACACGTTCCCAACATTCTCTAAAAAATCAATAACTATTGCATATGTTTTGCACCTCCTTATACTCTTTAATATTTGGATTACAAACTAAGTAGGTTAATTTAAAATTATATATTTTTAAAAAAAATTAAAAAAACTGATTTAAAAAAAATTAAATCAATTAACTCACTTGATCAATTATCATATGATTTAATTTAAAAACAACCAGAATTAAAAGTAGGATCAATATATCATTAAGTTAACTTATTAAATCAGATATTAAACCTTATTAAATCAGATATGGTTTAATGATATTAATTTAATTGATATATTAACACAAAAAAGTCCTTTTTCATAATCTTTTATTGAATTTTAACACGAAATCATCATAATAATAAACTTACTGGTACTAACCTTAGCCAACATAAAATCAATTTGATTTTCATGATTTTCTCTATAAATATTGGACGGTCAGAATACTTTCTGGCTGTGAGTCCGAAACTGGGTTTCTCCGCTCAGTATTCTGGGCATGCTCCTAAATTCTTCTTATGGCACGGCTTACACGTGAAACTTGTGTTAGGTGCGCACTGCGCACTCTACTCTACGTCCCCGTCAATGTTACATTGTGCATGGCACCACTTTGGACCTCCATGTTTACACTTTACTTATTTTAAGTTCATTTTATTAATTATTAATTATTTCTTCACTTCAACTGTGTTTATATTTTACTAATGGCATGGGTATATATTAACATGTTATCAACGTTTCTCAATCAAATAAATTACTAGGATATCCTAGCATTTAATTTAATATAATGTATCTATTTATATATATATATATATGGTCGTTGGATATTAATAAGATTTATAAATGAATTATATTTCAAAATCATAAAGAAAATAGCTTGAATATATTCTTGGAGTTTTTTTTATTGTTTTTTTATGTTTAATATTTATCGTGTGAAAATATTCTTTAATTACAAATGACTTGAGAGTTAGGATGCTAAAATTAATCCCGATTTTTTAGATTAAAAAGAAAAGATAAGAATCCCACCTTCGTTTAATACCTAAGTAGTAAAATGGGATTAATTTTTTATTTCTTTTAATTATAAGTGAAGTCTGGAAGCAAACCACCAATTAACTTTGAAAGCTTTTTTTGTTTTTGTTTTTTTTATTGCTTCAATTTTTTTGTATTTTCAGATTTTTTATGTGTTAATATCAAAAATAAATTTTAAAAAATAAAAAATATATATTATATTAATATATTTTAAAATAAAAAATACTTTAAGGAATAATACCAAATAATTTCCATTACCCCGTTTCCTTGGCTATGCCAAGATGCCAGCCATAATTGATGTTTCTGGACCCATAAAAATCACTATTGATGATATATATATAAAAAAAAAACTCATTTAATTTGAAATTCCAATAATAAATCAAAGTCAATAACTTATCTATGATGTGATGTTATAACATTAAATGAGCTCCATTAACAAAAAAAAAAAAAAGTCTTGATTTCTACACATACTGATAATATCTTTTGACGTGAATATAAATATCATAATAATTTTCACCGGATTTTCATAGTAAGCAAGAGCTAAATTCTATTTATAGATATATATATTCAAATGATATTTCTTTATATGATACGATTGTTTGGTATTGAATTAACTTATATGATAAAAATATTTTAATATAAATTCTTTTAATTTATTTTATTAAAACTATAACTAAAAATATTTTATAATTTAAAAACTATAATAATATCAAACACAGTAATGTAGTTGCCATTGGCTATCCTTGTAATGAATTTCATAAAAAAATATTTCCATTAACCTTTGATATTTCCATTTTCCTCAGTATGACAAAAAAACCACCACACATGCACATAATTCCTCCCTCCGTCCCTCCCTCCCTCCTATATAAGGCGCCGCTCTGTCACCTCCTCTTTACCAACCTCCATCTCTCTCGCATCCAAGTTTTCTATCAAGAAACCAGACAGAGAGGGGATTTACAATTAGAAGCAGCAGCTAAGCAAGATGCAGAGATTTATAACCAAGAGGGTATTATCGTCAACAAATTCTCTGCGTTCTCATCGCTGCTTCTCTCAACTTGCCCAAAAACAAACCTCCTTCTCCGTTCATGATAATGATATCCCTATTCCCAAACTACCCCCATTCGATTATTCCCCTCCTCCATACACCGGTCCTTCCGCCGACCAAATCTTGGCTAAACGCAAACAATATCTCAGCCCTTCTTTGTTTCACTTCTTCAGTAAACCTGTGAGTCTGCACCACACCCTATCATTTATCTTCTTTTTTGTTTTCTCGTGATAAATCTCGGACAGAACTGCCAGTTGAAGCAGAAATCGTGGGCTCGGCTGATGTCCCACATGGGATTCTAGTCTTTTTCTATGTTTGTTTTAATATAAGAATATTCAAGATTGATTTTGATGGAATATACTGTTGAATTCTTTGCAGTTAAACGTGGTTGATGGAAAGATGCAGTATCTATTCGATGAGAACGGCCGTAGATACCTTGATGGTTTTGGAGGTATTGCGACGGTGTGTTGCGGTCATTGTCATCCTGACGTGGTTGATGCAATTGTCAAACAAGTCAACCGTATACAGCACTCTACTGTTCTTTACCTCAATCATGCCATAGCTGATTTCGCCGAGGCCTTGGCCTCCAAAATGCCTGGAAACCTTAAAGTAAATTAAAAAAACTCATGGGTTCATTTTGTTTTTCTTTTAATGGGAATTTTTTTGGTTTTTTTAATAGATTTTCCAGCTGAACTAGTTAGCGCCCGCATTGGCGCATGGTTTTGATGTATAGGTGGTGTTTTTTACGAATTCCGGGACGGAGGCGAATGAACTGGCGTTGATGATAGCAAGATTGTATACGGGTTGTCAAGATATAATATCGTTGAGGAATGCTTATCATGGGAATGCAGCTGGGACTATGGGGGCTACAGCACAGTCTCTTTGGAAATTTAATGTTATTCAGGTAAATCTTCTTGAAAAATTATGGGCTTTTTTATGGTTGAATGTTGTTTGTTTCTTTGAAAAATCCAAAATGATGACCCCAAGCTTTATGGAGTCAATTCAATGTGAAGTTAGGCGGTGACTGTGGACCAGTGGTACTCTTAGGAAGCTGTTAAGGGGGTGTGTGTTTGGCAATTTTTGGTTAAGAAAAATAAAGGAATTTGTATTTTTTTTTTTTTTTTAAAGAATAAGGAAATAAAGGTTAATGGAAAGGAGAAACAAAATGGGTTATGTTTGGTTATTTAGGAGAGATGAAAGGAAATATTGATAAATGGAATTGTAGGGTCCACAAGCTTGAATTATTGGAGGTCTTTAATATAATTAATTTTAATTAATTGTATTAAATTTGTTCTTCACTTTCAATGTTCCTGTTTGTGGGTAACTTTTCAATAGTCTTGGGATGTATAATTTGTTACTTCATAACTTCTGATAATGTGGAGAAAGAGTAGATTTTTTTGTGGAGATTGTTCTTTCAAGTTCTGAAGTTATCAATATAGCTCACTTTTGTCATCCATTGACCAATCCACTTTCCTCAGAATGTTGAGGCCATTGTCCTGTCAGAGCCTTACTGAAGGGAGTATCTGATTTTACAGTAATGTTCTCTGTCAGTTTGTGGTTTCTGGGAAGAACTTAACCACAAATAATGTGCTGTTCAAATCAATGCTCGCCATGCTTGACCATTTGCATGTCAGTATTCATCATAAATTGTAATTGCAAATTCCATTTTGTGATCAGAGTGGGGTCCATCATGCATTGAACCCAGATCCATACAGAGGAGTGTTCGGTTCAGATGGAGAGATGTATGCAAAAGATGTCCAAGATATTATTGACTTTGGGACTTCTGGTCATGTTGCTGGATTTATATCTGAAGCTATCCAGGTGATCATCATCTACTCTGATTTTTATTGATCAACATCTTATTATCCTTGGTGAGACACCATTGAGTATGCTTATCAGAAATATTTTCTGTGATAGGGAGTGGGAGGAATTATAGAACTGGCCCCGGATTACTTGCCTGCGGCTTATAAAAGTATCAAGAAAGCAGGAGGCCTTTGTATTGCTGACGAGGTTCAGGCGGGGTTTGGACGCACAGGGAGTCATTTCTGGGGATTTGAGGCCCAGGGTGTTGTTCCTGACATTGTGACAATGGCAAAGGTTAGTCCTCCCCTGTTTGTTTCAGGCATTGCCTTCCTTTCTTCGGCTGGAAAATACAAAAACAGCTGCTTCCTACGTTGGCAATTGTATTTGGATGATCATATCTTCAATTCCTGGTCCTAGATGTTTGTCTTTCGTGCCAGGTTTTCTTGTTACTTGTCATTACAATTCCTTAGGCACATCTTTAGACAAAGTCCCTTTGGATACATACAGATTTGCCTCATAGATTTCTCAGCATGCCTACCTTTCCTCGCATAAGAAGCCGGGTTTGCGTGTCACCTTATTTTTCCTCATTGACATACGCAGGGGATTGGGAATGGCATACCTCTTGGTGCTGTGGTGACCACCCCTGAAATTGCAGAAGTCTTGACTCGTCGTTGTTACTTCAACACATTTGGAGGAAATCCTTTATGTACCGCTGCGGGTCTGGCAGTTTTAAGAGTGATCGAGAAAGAAAATCTTCAGGAGAATGCACTAGTTGTGGGGTCCCATCTGAAAAAGAGACTGGCTGAACTCAAGGATAAATATGAAAGTAAGTTGCCTCACATGTTATTCTGTGCTGCTTTCAAACATAATGATCATTAAACCTCAACCTGAATTAAGTAAAAAAAACACCTCTCTCTATGTTATTTGACATTGTGTTTCTACCTGTGTTTGGGAACGTTTTAAAAGTGTGTTTTGCATGAAACGGCATTAAACTGATGTATTTTTTTAGTGTTTTCTGATAGTCACCTTGCATTTCCTGATATGTCTGATGTGCAGTTTTGAAATAACACATCCTCGAATGATTAAATACCTTAATTTTTAACTATATTTAAGTTTTTTTAATGTTTTATTTCGACATCAGCGGTTAACCAATATGGTTTTTAAGAATCTCTTCTGGTGGTATTTGCTCTTTATATTGCTATCAATGGTTGCTTTGTCCATAATTGTCTGCAGTCATTGGAGATGTGAGGGGAAAGGGATTGATGCTCGGTGTTGAACTTGTAACTGACCGCCAACAGAAAACTCCAGCAAAGGCTGAAACTCTGCATGTAATGGAGCAGATGAAAGGTAGATATTCCTCTCATCCCGTCGTCCTGCTAACCTCTTGAGCCAACTTCTAGTCACTAACAGGCCTTTTTTGTCATCGCAGAACTGGGGGTCTTGATTGGGAAAGGCGGATTCTACGGCAACGTTTTTAGAATTACACCTCCGCTATGCTTTACTAAAGAAGATGCAGGTACAGCCTCTTCGTTTCTTTCGGAGACGACCATTATCTACTGTATATTACCAGCTTGGCTGCCATTCTTATCATCTTGTGTACCCTTTTGGTTGCAGATTTCCTCGTGGATGCGATGGATCACACAATGTCAAAGATGTGAAGTCGGCAGCTGTAATGTAGATATAGATGTCCTATTGGGTCATTCACAAGCTGGTCCTACTGGTTGATCATATGATTTCGAAAAACTATGAATGCATATTTAGGTTTCTACTTTGAATAATTTGCTAGGGCTTAGTTAACGATGAGTCAACCGCTCGTTGTCTCTTGGGAAACCTCTCTTTGGGTTTCGACTTCAATAATTTGCATGAGTGTTTCTTTCTGTGGTTGGAAAATCCCTGGTAATCTCCTTAACAAATCCCGATTGCACTCCACTTGAATTCGTTTTGAAGAGCAGAATGCATTTTCTATGACTTATTTCACCATCTAAAACGATGAATCACACAATAATACTCTTCCAAATCATTAAAATTCATCTATATCTTCGGGGGTTTTTTTTTGCTGTTCATCGAGGAGCTTGTGGTGTTTTTAAGACCACACAATGAATAGATTTCTTGAAACATTTGATTGCTAACATTTTAGATGATCCAATCACATATTCAATTCGGTCTAAATTTTATAAGACCAAGTTGGATTTAACAGCTACGGTTAAAAAAAAAAAACAATACAGGTTAAAACACATAAGTCAAATATTTCTCAATTGAATCTCAATCAATTTCGGTTTTCAAGTTTTTTTTCAGAAATAAATTAAACTAATAATATTTTTAATTTTTTTTAATAGTAGCATATTAAAAATAATTTTAAATAAAAAAAATTAGATTTTGATAAAGCTTCATTTGGGATGCAACCCAAACGGGCTTAATGTGAAAGGTCCATATTAGACCAACATGAGAGGAGCCGGATCCACAAATTGAATTATTCTTCAAAATCAAATAAATCTTAAATATCTTTATCCTCTAGAAAAATTATATTCAAACTTATAATTTTTAAATAGGTAAAAAATATTTTTGTTTTTTATTTGAATTTTATTTCTTTTAAGTTTTTTCAGTTTTGTTTGTTATATTTAAAAAACAATATTAAACAAAATATTGATAAAATTACTGATAAACTAAGTCTGTAAAAGAATTCTAAAAAGTTGAAAAAATAATTACATGACTTTATCACTGTTTATTATAAATAGATTTATTAACGGACTAAGCTTATTAAAAAGTTGAAAAAATTATATGGCTTTGTCACTCACAATATATAAATCACTAACATTAATTTCATTGGTAATTTAAAATCAATCATCGATGGAGTTACAAACTGTCTTTTCTATCGGCAATATGCTATACTCATTGATAAAATTACCGATTGCATGATGCTGGTAATTTTTTTTTGTTTAGCCAACCTTTTCTATTTATAAATTTATTGATAATTATATTACTGTGATTAACAAAATAAAAACCATCATCGATAGGTTTTTTAACGACCATGTATAATTTGTAATTCCATCAATAAAGTTTTTCAAATAGAATTAATGTCTAAATACTAATAGAATAATCTGAATCGTCATTTATTTTTAATTCAAAATTTCAATTAATTTCTCCACCAATGAGAATTTCCCAATTGGAAAAGTGTCACATTATTAATTGCAAGTAGAAATGTTATTCAAACGAAAATTATAAAAATAAATTATGAATAAATAAAAATTTGAATTTGAATAACATGTTTTTGTAAAACTTAAAATTCTTTATCATATATATAAAAAAGTAAAGGTTTTTTTTTTGTAATTTATATTATGGAAAGTTGAAGGGTTAAAATTAAGCCCTAAAAACACAAAAGCTTTTAGAAGGATATGACCTAAATAAAATGGATTGTAGGCTTAGACCACACATGTTTGCTCTAACATCGGGTCTTAGGTTTAGATTTATTGTAAAATATTTTTTTATATAAACTTAAATGAAGAATTATTTTTTTGCGAACTATTTTGAGATTGAGTTTGGGTTTATATCTTCTTCTTCAACCCGATTAGTTTTATTTAACACAAAAAGCACCTAGTTTAAAGCTAAAATTATTAGGTCTAATTTTATTTTATGATGACTAATTAAGGTTAATAATAGTGATAATTAATTTCATTAATTACCGGAATTAATTTCATATTAGTTTTGATTTCAAAATCCAATATAAAAGAAATTGAAGGAAAAAAAAGAATTTCTACATAATTTTACAAAAAAATCAAATCACACTCTTCTTCACCTCAATTTTCAGCCTAGTTTCCTTAATTTTAAGCTCTATTTTTACTTCTAGTTTTTTCACAACTCAAGAGCTGACGTTTTGTCTAAGTAAAGAGATATTTAAGCAAATTTTTTTTTTAAGTTAGTAAACCTTGTTTAAAAGAGCATTTAAATAAGAGATAGTGTTATTAAAATTCTAGACGGTTTATTGACAATATTTTAATTACATCGAGAAATAAGTAATAAAATCTTTATGGTTAAAAAAATTATTATTAACAATAATAAATTTTTAAAAAAAAATTAATCAAATTAATAGAATAAGTTTTGACCAATCAATTAAATAAAACCGATTTAACTTGAGATTGATATTTTTGGACACCTAGCTTGTGCTAGGGGCAGGTCGGACGGAAAATGCTAGTTCAATATTCCACGATCAAATCAAAATTCGAAATTATTATTATTATCCATCGATTTTGAAGTGGATTACAGAACCAACATCAATCGAACAATAATTGAAAAACATAAAATTAATTAACAACGATACAGAAAGAGGAAAGGGTAGCTAGAGAAGTAACCAACCATCATGTGGAGCAGCCATTGATGGTGTAAGGGAGGACCTGCGGAAAACTGCAATGTTAGAACGCCTAGAGTGCAAGGCAGAGCTGTATCGGATAGCTGACACAGAAAGCAAGATGACATCCAGCAAGAGGAGCGCAAGATCTTGAAAAAAGCTAATGTTTTTCCTTAGCATTACACTCATCAATGTGGACATTGATAAGTGTCGAGCTGGGCACACCATTTATGGACTTGATTGTTGACTGTGAGATGATGCAGATAGCTAGCAAGGACCAACAAGAAGAGATAGTGTGTGGATGGGTTTTATGAGAAACTAGGGCTAGGTCATTCATTGTAATAATGAGAACATTATGTGCTCATTCCATGGACAAATCAAGCAGCATGGTTTTTCCCGTACATCAAGATTCTGGGACTTTTTGCTGAATATGTCGACATTTTTCACTGAATAATTAATTAATAATGGAAATGTTGAAATAATTAACGTGAGGCTAAAATTCTAAATAATTTGAATATTATAAATGCATAATCTTAATCTAAATACAAATAATATATATATATATATATATTAAACTAAAAATACTATTTTACTCTTAATAAATAAAACTATATAAATTTAAGTTTCTTTCTATTAATTAAAATTCCTCAATTTGATCATCCTTGTATAAAATCACCACGGGTTTTTATTTCAATTTCTCAGTCATGTTTTCATCCAAGTTTTCCACCCACGAGAGTTTCTTAATCGGAAAAGTAACAAATTATTAATTGTAAGTAAACATGGTGGCAGCTTTGGTGACATGGTGGTGATTGTGACGGTGATGACAAAGAAAAAGAAGGTATTGATTGTTAAGGAGGAGTAAAAGATAAGTATTATGACGATGAGATGATGGTGGTGGAATTAGAGGAGGTGGTCGAGGTAGTGGTGAAGAAGAATAGTGGTGATATGATAATAATAGAAAAGGAGATGATAGCAATGTTATCGTGGTAGTGGTTGTCACAGTAAAAGAAAAGGTGGTGACGGTGATATAAAGATAGTAGTTAAAATAATTAGATAATATTGTAAGTAAATTATTATTTATAAAATATTTTATAAATTTTATAAGTTAAAAATATTTTATAGAAAATGAACTAACTTTGAAGTTTGATGTAAAATATTTTATATTAATTTTTTTTTTAAAAAGAATAAATACAGAAAAATCTAGATAAAATATTTTAGGTGAAACAAACGGATCTAAAGAGGAGGAGGATGGCTGGGCCTTTTTGAACCTCTACACGGGCCCTACCTACAGCAAGCTGAATTGGTGGATTAAGCGAGTCCAGGTGTAATGCTTCGCATGTCCATCACATCTAAATGGACCAACGTCTACCACCTTATGCCATGTAGTTTAAAAAAGAGATTATTAGAACCCATTTTCAAGTACATATTTCTTTTTCTTTTTTTAACTTTGTTCCAATGTATTCATACGATAGTAGTTATTATCACGAGATAAAATAATAAAGATAGCTGAGATGAAAGGGATGTATTTTTATTTTTCTGTTATGAAATGGTAAAATATTATTTAAAAATTATTCAAAATATATAATTATTTTGTATTTTTTGTCTCAGTCTTAAATATTCATAAACATGTTTTTATTACTTCTATATTTGTAAAATTAATTTAATGCGATCTAAATAAATATTTAGTGCCACTAATCCTTAATCTCGTCAAATAAAGCAATATAATTATCAGATCTGAACTGAAAATCAATCTAAACCAAAACTTGAATAGCAAATTGAATGTTGATTTTAGGTAGATCCAAATCAATTTAATTTTCCATTTTTTCTAAAAAAAAAGTTTAAAATAGTATTATTTTAATAAATAGTCTGCAGTTAGTCAAGAGGATTGAGTAATTTTATTACCATTAGAATGATCGAATAGGCCCTTGTTGGAAAGCTGAAGTGCTACTCCTACCTCTTCTTGTTTTTTTTGTTTTTTTAAACTAAAATTTACCTAAATTAACCCATGTATTATCATCTTAATATATATTTAAAAAAATATAAATTGCTTGAATTTTTTTTAATCAAGTTATGTTTTACCTATTATTCTATTATTTTCTAATTTGTCAAACCGATAAAATCATACTAAATCAACCTTGGATAATTACTTTTCTTTACTAAAATACATGTTAATAACAATATTTTTTTATATATTTTTTAAAAAAATATTCAACTCGCAAGTAACCGGAACAATTATATAAGTAAGAAATCTTTACCAGGGTAAGAAGGCTATCGGCGTATACCTCTTTCCTGTATGGTAGGATAGAACCTGCAATTTTTAGATTCGGATGGTCCAAGAAAACCTTTATATGTCCACAGGTTGACCCCATTGCTGTCATGCGATATGAACATGTGTAATCCCTAAAGACTACTTCCAGCCTCATTATTGGTTGGACACCACAGAAACAGCACAAGACAGCAACTTCCCACGACAACCTTAGGAGCTGTAATCATGCAAGAACAGCAAGCAAGGCTTGGGAGTTGATGGTCATCGTTGTTGTTAAGCAGATGAGAGAGGAAGGAGAGCCCCCATTAATGGCTGTAGAGCATGAGTGCAATCCTGTAGAATGGGCCTTGAGAAAGGTGTTTTTAGTTGTGGCATTTGCAGGAACCAGCCTGGCTGAGAACCGGCATTCGTACAACTTTCCATGGGTCCTCCATTGTTCAGGCCCCAGACAGAAGGATACATGGTGCCATCGCCCAGATGTTTGTTGTTGTTGTCGTCGTCGTCAGAAAGGACCTTGCCGTTAACATGATGGGTTTTAATTTGCTTTAAATTTTTAAAAATAACAATTAATTCAAAATGACCCTTAACTTGAACAAGTGGCCTGATTTTAACTGTCGGTGGGCTTTGCGTTTTGTGGAATTATAAATCTCGTAGTCATGAACGTATAATTCCTTCATAAAAGCGCATCGAGCATGGCTCCTCCTCACTACTCTTTTCCTCGAAGGATCACATTAAATTCATTGATATTAGGATCTTTGATGAGACTAATCGGTAGGATCCACAAATGAGATGACAGAAAGGATTCGAAAAACCAATTTAAGATACCAATTCTATGAATATATCAACTTTTTTAGCAAACTTGCCTTTAAACTGTCAATCAAAGCTAATTTCTTGAGCTTGTGGTTCTAGCTTAGCTGCCCCCAAACAAGCCAATGATCCAATTATAAAGAATTTCATAGTTAATAGCTCTTGAGATTAGAATGTTCAAGTGCAAATTCTACCTACAATCAAAGCTAGTTTTAAGTTTTAACCAATTACCCCCTGTTCCACCAGCATAATTCGCCTGAGCAAAAAAAAAATGAAAACTATTAGCAACTGTCACGCTTATATGAACGACCGGTAAATTTGAAAAGGGTTTGTATCTTGAAAATAAAAGAAGTTGAACAGGTAAAAATCGGTGATATAACGAAAAGGTGAGTGAGTAGATAAATAATTGCATAAAGTCCAAAGTGATTGGAAGGCAATTTTATCTGCCCGAGGCAAGAACATAGAGATGCTAGCATATTGTTACTGTTGATAAATGGGTTAACAGCAGCAATCACGGCAGCCATTGGGCTCAAACGGCTACATAATCCCATGTCAGAAGGATTTAATTTCATGGGAATATGCACGTCATGGATGACCTCCGAGATTTCATCACACACCAATTAAGACCCTTTCTTCTTTCCCGAGACCTTGAAATCTAGACATCTTCCACATCCATTCCCCCTGTCAAATTTCCACAGATCAAAGCGACAGGGTGCACTGTTTGAGCCATAGAATGTTCAAACAACATGGAATAGAAAATTATAATCACCAGCTATAGTGAGACCTAGTGGAGGTCTTTGTTTTTATCGTTTCTTTACTTACCTTCCTAGTCAAACCCACTATCCTGGGCATGGACTGGTGCTCTGTAGGGCTCGACTGATGGATGCTTGGGGATGTCTAGGTGATTTGGAAGCTGAATCATACGTTTAAATCATATAAAGATTGAAAACTCTCGTACTTACAAGATTGCATCTTTTGATCCTTTCATGATTTTCATCATGCTTGTGTTTGTTTGTTTGTGCTGTCTGCCGCGCAGTTCACTGTGCAAACGAACAGATATTAACCAGTCCATGAGAATTTCGAACACAACGACCTTAAACTTTCAATTTGAGGTTTTTTGGGTCCTTTTTTCGGCAGCCATTTATAGAGGATGAGTTTTGAGGATGGGCAAAACATGCAGACATGTTTAAGATCTTGGTAGATGAATTAGGATTGACCTAGATCAAAAACTTGGAGGACTTCTCTTTTTTTTCCTCCAACCTTCGAGATACGTTTGATTATTTTCGGACAGCTTATACATCAATCAGAACAAGATTTTATTTTTAGGATAACTTTGAAAATTCATCCATCACATCAGCATGTTTCATCAAAATGATGATCTTCTGTGGCATCAAGATTCGAAATTAAATAAGCTAGCAAGCTTATTTCAACACCAGGCCTGGCTATTGAGGTTAATTAGCTATAGTATACGCCACAGGAGCGGGCATCTTCTGGGAAAAAATGTTATCAAGCATGTGATCAATTAAAGACAACTAGAATTCCTCCACTCTTTTGATGTTGTCTCCTTGCCATTGCTGCCACTCAAATTCGCCATTAATGGCTTGCAGGCTTGAAGCCAACCTTGTAGGGACGCACAGGGTCCTCTGGTTGGGAATGTGTTCTCTCACGAGCTAAAGAGAGGCTTGGTTCTTGGCGAGCCTTGTTTTCTTTTTCTTATTTTAGTGTATAATGCACAAAAAGCAATGGGGAGAAAAGCTAGCTGGGGCATAGGAAAGGACCAAAGACGATAAAGTTATGGATTCTTTATAGTAGAATTTGAGACTTCAAGGTCAACCATTCCCCTTATGTTAATCATTTAAAAAAAACAAATAATAATGAAAATGAGGATGGTTGTCCTTTTTAATTTCCATTGTTTAAATCTGCCCTTTTGTTTTAAATTACAGATTAAAATTTCAATTTTTTAAAAAAGCTATAATTTATGATGTGTTTTTAAACATGTTTGTTAAAAAACCAATGCAATATAATAATTTAAGTTGGTAGGTAAGTCTTGTTTTTTCAAACTATTTTATATTTATATTTTATTAAATAAAAAATAAATGATGAAATTTAAACTAATAATCATTTAATCAACAAAGAGTTATGTTAAAAAGTCAATTCAACTTAATAACTTTACTACCATGTTAAAAAATTAATTTAATTTAATAATTTAAATTGTTAGTTCTCGAGAGACATGATGCATGTTATTTTTTTAATACTAAGTAACAAAAGTTAAACGCATTGCTTGGGAGTTATGGAAAGAAAGTGAGGCTGACACTACTTGCATGATTTTGAAATTGTCGACATCCCTCGGATTCTAACGCTATGCTTGGCTAATTGAATTGGATCGTGGCTAGCTGGCTGATGCAGCAAACGAAAATCCAAAGTGAAGCATGACCCACTAGGCACTGCCAAGTGAAAAACACCATGAAAACATTAGATTTGAAATTAATAAGTTAGTGCATTGAATATTTGATACTTTTCCCCCATCGATTTATCATCTTCACGAGTAAAAGTTGTTGTTCTTAATTATAAACTTTTCATTCAAGTGCGGATGTATCTTCTAGTTTTGATTTTTTAGATTCCTGCTTTGCTTTCATCTTCTTCAAAATAATCCCTCGATGTTACTCGAGAGAAAGTGACATTCTTCTACATTGATTACAAAAAGGGTTCGGTTTGCACACACACACACCACCCTTCCATCTACTCTTTCAACTTTTTATTGTCATTTTTATACCATGATTAGTTCCGCTCATTATCGGAATCAAAAATCTGCTTTGCAATTAAAAATATTTTTTCTCGTAATTGAGTGGAAAGTATTTAGTTTAATTATGATTGTTTTCTAAAGTGTTTTTTATACTAAAATATATTAAAATAATGTTTTTTTTGTTTTTTAAATTATTTTTTAGATCAGTGGATCAAAATAATTCAAAAAATAAAAAAAAAATAATATTTATCAAAAAAGTTATTATTTTTAGAAACCGGATATAACCATGTTTCTAAACACTCTTTAATTTCTCTATATATGTACAAAGTCTTATACGAAGATTTCCTTGACTGAAATAAAAAATACTAGAAATACCTCGTCGTTGACATATTTTAAATATAAAAAAATCCCATAAATAATTTAAACAAATTATTTTGAAATCAAATTCTATTTTTCTTGATAAAATTCTAAATAAGGCCCCGGTGGAGATGATTTTCCTTATACATCTATAGAAAAAATTATCGATTTTCTGCGGCATAATATGTAACTATAATATTAATTATTAAAATTTTGAAGATTATTTCTTGATATAATAGGATAACGGTTTTCCTAATGAATGCTCAAACCTGCATCTTGTACAAAACCTTACTTGACCCAAGAAGAAGAAGAACTGAAGAGAGAAATCACATATCTAACGAGTTCACTCCCAAAGTATTTGGAATTGTTCTTATTAAATGATTGATGGTTGTGGAAATAAAATCGAAATAATTATATTTAATAATTTATAATATAAGAACGATAGAGAGTTTTACCTTTTATTAACGTTGAAAATAAATTGAAACATTCAATCGACAAAAAATAATTATTAATTTCAAATGGATTAGTTAGTTGTGACTTCTGAAAAATCTTGGCATTTTCAACACTAATTTGTTTGAAATAACATGTACGAGAAAGGTAAGACACAAGGAGTTCCAAAAGGAGACGAAACTTCACAGGAACTTTCATCCTTTCCATAAAGGTGGAAGAAAGCAATCGTATTTAATTATTGTGGCAAATCATGACCAAAATCTTCACGAATATCTTTTTTACAAGAATCAAATAGTCTTCGTATTTTTTAGGAATATAAATATGGTTGTTTTTAAAAGTATTTTTTTATTTGAAAATATATTAAAATAATATTTTTTTATATTTTAAAAATTATTTTTATATTAATACATCAAAATAATCTGAAAATACCAATAAAATATTAATTTGAAGCAAAAAAAAATTAAAAAATTAAAATTTTTTCAAAAACGCTTTTGAAACAAGTATTTAAAAAATGTTTGGGAACGCGGTTTTCACTATATTTTTTTTATTTAAAATTAATATTTTTTTAGTATTTTTAAATCGTTTTGATACATTGATATCAAAAATAATTTTTAAAAAATAAAAAAATATATTATTTTGATGTATTTTCGAGTGAAAAACATTTTAAAAAATAATTGCAATCACACTTCTAAACACCCATTTACTTGGTTTTAAAGTAAATTGCATTAAAACCTCATTTTCAAAAGAAGCACTTACTTAGTTGTTTGATAAGATCGGATTCTATGCTTGGTGTAATAAATCAAAATAATGGTGGATAAGGTTCAATGCACAAAATTCATGTAAGATTTTCTAAAATCTACGAGAATTAATGATCAGTAGTTTAAAATTTAAAAACACACCACCTCGTGCTTTTAAAATGGTTCATTTTGGTCGCCTTCGTCTTGCAGCTTGCAAATGTTGACCAACTTTAGTCCTTGAGATGTTGCTATCCTTCTCTTGCTAATTTTGTACACTTTTTTTCACCTTCAAGCATTCTAGTGGCCCTCTTCACGATCTTATCCAAGAGGGAAGATATTGTGTGTGTATATATTTTTTAATTAAGAAGATGCCTCCTATCCAGTATTAGCGTGGATTATGAGGCGTTTAAATAAGATATTATCAAATATCAATATGTCATGACTGTTTTTTTAACAATATCAAGAATAATGAAACTAATTCAGTAGTGCACATGTTGACCCTGCGGCTACCAATTGCACAACGAGCCTATTCTATCGTCTCCTCGACTCGGGGAAAAAGAGTTACATGTATAGCTGGTTTGATGATACGATGGTGTTTTAGAGTTTGGTAATGATTATTTTTTGAAGTATTTTTATATTTAAAAATATTTTTAGAATAATATTTTTTTATTTTTAAAAAAGTATTATTGACATTAATATATTAAAATGATTTGAAAATATAAAAAAAAATATTAATTTGAAGTAAATAAAAAAATAAAAATAAAATTAATTTTTTTAAAAAAAATACTTTTAAAACACAAAAATAAGCAGGCCCAATAAAAATTATAGTCTACCATGCATTTTGTTGCAATCCAAAATTTAAAAATGTTTGGTTAAATTCGTCTAATCCGATTTGCATGATATCAAACCGGTTTAAAAGAGTTTTTTCTTATACATGGATTTACAGATAATTCGAGAAAATCTTCAAGTTTTTCATCAATACTTCAAGTCAAATAAAGTCTCAAGTCACATGTAAATTAAGGCGTAAAAATCATGTATGGCTCCTTCACAAATCACTATTTGGTGAAGCTCGTCCCTTTCAAAGAATTTTTGCCAAATAAGACCCTCCACTTTAGATCTAGTCACTCCACCCACTTATTATATATGCACATCAGTATGACTAAAAGTAAAGCACAAGGGCTGATTTGACAAAACACCAAAACTTGAGAGACTACAGATGATTTGACCCATGAAGCTGAAAGGTGCCTTCAATTTTTTTATTTTTTCTCAAATAAATTTGTCCTTTCAATGCATATGTTTTTTGCACGACATGGTTTACTCCCCCCCCCCCCCACTTGATATTTCCAAATCTCCCCTTTGATTCACTTGTCCTAATCAAGAAAATTACAAGTTTATTACATGTTATTGTCATGCTCTCCATCACTTGTGATAAATTAAACACAACTTGAGATTTCTCTGTAAGCTACCTGAAATGTGACTGCCCAACACAAGCCACGGGCATGAGATGAGACACGTGGACGGTCTGTACAAGCTAAGTGTTGTGAGATTAGGGTTTGGTTAATTAGAGATTAGCATCGAAATCAAGTGCTTAATCATTGATTTTTAACTTTGCATGCACTATTTGATTAAGACCCTTGTGATGTCACAACACACATGTCATGGCATATGCTTTTTTTTGTTGGTTCTTTTGGGCATATCCATTTGTGGGTTAAAATCATGAATCTTTGATCATGCTTTTCATTAGTGCTTCGCTTTGGATTGGACAAAACATTGAACACATCCATCAAAGAAATTGAAGCCAAATTTATCCTATTTAAGATTGGTTAACAAAGTTAAACTGCTGTAGTTAGAAAAATTCAGAAAAAATCATCATCATAACCTTGAGTGGTTAAGAAAAGGCGAGTGTAGAGCCGCGGTGTGGTTAAAATTATGTTTTATTACAATTATAATTTTAAAAATATTTGGTTAATTAATACATATTATAAGTTTGTATGAAAAAGTTATTATCATGTTAAATACAAACTAATTGATGAACTTATCTTAATGTAGGATTATTTTAATCAGATCCCACTTGCACGAAAGAGGGGGGGGGGATTTAGTAAATGGACAGACTGCTCGTTATTGCGTGGCTGTAATATATGGTGTATATTTTAATGCAAAAAATAATAGTAAATTGAAGTGTACATGATGGTTACTTTTTTTTTTTGTTACGTAGCTTAAGGACTAAGGTAATAAATTCCAACGAACAAAAAAAAGTATTATAACTGAAATGATAATTCCTATGGTTATTTTAAGTCATTATAATTATTATGCTTTAGAGTTATGGACTATAAATAATATACGGGTCCTAATGTTTTTAAAACACTCATTTCACTTGTGTGTTAGAATTTATTGTGAAAAAAACCCATTAAATAACAATTATTTAATGTATTTAGGTAATAGCATTGGTTTTTTATTTGAATATTTGGTTTTTCTTTTCTTTTTTTTAACACAATTCAACAATAAATGAAGTCTCATAAATGCTTTCACATAATGCTTAATAGTCGACATCCTTAGCTTTTCCCTGATTTTATTTATTTAATCTTAGTAGTTAATCTTATCATTCAATAATTTAATCAATTATGAGTAACTAGTTGCTAATATTACTATAAAATTACTAAAGATACGTTGTTATATTAAAAAATAAATAAATGTTATCTACTTCGTGATAATTAAACAACCACAAATTATTAAGTTGATTTATTTATTATTTTGCTAGTTTCTCTCTAATTATGTGAGTTGTGAAGTAGTTTGTACATTCCCACTGCATTGCCAGATTTTTTTCATAACTTTATAAAAAAATATAAAAATGCTAAAAATTTAAAAGTTCAATGTATAATGGATAAAGATATTGAGTTGGCACTACATTATATTTTTTGAAAATAAAATTATTAAAATGTTAATATATTAGATTGATCAGGACTATCATATTTGACTCGTGAAATTTTTAATATAGAGCTTGAGCCCGTGCAACATCATGGAATCAAAATCAAGATAAATTAAAAGCTCATATTTAAATTAATTAAATATTAAATATTTGAATTAAAAAAAACATTTAATTAAAAAAATAAATCCTAAAAAATGGCTTGAGTAAACCTAGAATGGTGGCTGATGCAATGACTTAGCTTATACCATTATTTTCAAAGAAGAAAGAAAAAATCAAGACTTGAGTAGTTAATCTGACTGGATCCATTAAGTTAAATTAATTTAATAATATGATTAAAAAATAACAATGAATAATAAATAAAAAGATTCGGAATAACCTATGTTATTTTCAAAATTAATGAAGAATCATATTAGAAACAAAAAAAACATAAAAAAGCCTACTATCCAAATAAATTAAATGGTAAAGAATAAGATAAAAAAAACAAGATCTTAAAAAAAAATAAAAAAAAATAAAAAGATCTTTTACCTTATGCTACCTTGCGGGCTAAGTATCTTTTCCCTACCTTAAAAAAATGTTTAAATAGACAAAGATGATGACATATTAGATAATATATCTTTAGAAATAAATATTTTGGAAATTAATCTAATTTGATTTTTTTTAAAAAAAAAAAGCTAAATCCAATAAAGAAAAAAATATAAAAAAAACTCAAGACAACTTGACTTGTTTTTAAGAGCAATGAAAAATCCTACATAAGGAAAAAAAATTACATAGCTCAATATCCAATTAAATCAAATGTCAATTGATGAAACTGAAAAACATGAGTTTTTAAAAAAAATTAAAAAAAAAACTCATCAAATGAACCAAAATAAATCTCTTAAACTTAGATTAATCTCTTAAGTTCACAAACCGTTAAATCCTAGATGTCAATCAGAATGCTCAATTTAATGTTGAAATTAAAAAAATATATCAATCTTTAAAACTTATCAATGTTAAAAAAAATAGCAATCAAAATAACGAGGATAAAATCTGATATGAAAGTATAATGAGGGAGGATGAATTTATCTATAGGAAATAATTCTAAAAATATCAATAAAAAAATAAATAGAAATAAAAAAATAAGGATTGGATCTAAAATGAACAAAATTGATGAGGGATGAAATAAAAAATATTCAATTCTATAAATTAATCAATTAAAAGAACAATGTCCAAATCCTAAGAAAAAATAATTGAATGGTTGTTGTGAAATGTTGCAAGGGAAGGTATAAAAACCTAGGAAGAAAGAGGAAAAAAATGAAGAAGAACAAGGCCAACCATTGCCAAACCACTCTGCTTTGGAAGGTTTACCTCGCCACTATGAATCGAAAAACACCAAAAAAGCATGTGTTTTTTATCTTTGTAAGTCATCACACACTCCGCCTAAGAAATGGTTGGGTGACTTACTCGTTAGCGCGTTCAAACTTTTCTTTTTATTTATTATTTTTTTATTAATTAAATTATCAAATGACCCTTGAGATCATATGAGTATTTCTAAAAAAACCAACATAAAATAACTAATATACCCCTGAAGTCAAGCCTAAGAATTTTTGTGCTTCAAGGGTAATAGAGTAATCAAACTATACATAGCAAAAGGAATTGTCAAAAAAAACCTCTCGGCCAATGTTACTTTTCTCTACTGGTAAAGGTAACCAAGCAATTTCACTAATTAAAAAAATTATAAAAGATCGAGATATCCCAAACAATCTTAGAACGATAAATAAACCCCTTGAAAAAACTCACATACCCTCCAAGACTAGTTGTTTTTTTCTTTCAGAGAAGGGTAAAATGATAACTTAACTAGTATAATCCACAATAAACAAAGGCAAATATACAATATTTTTGCCACATGAAATTCATAGGTTTTGTTAATACTTTTAGTATAAAAAATCGTTCACGTAAAAAATATTTATTTAAAATATAAAAACAAATAATTAAGTGATTGCTAGCTTAAAAAGTTCTGTACTCAATGCATTTATAATATTATCTTACTGCTCTATAACATCTCACACCTTTCAAATAACCTCAGCTAGTAAATGATGATAATATATAAAATTAATACCGGGTGAAATATGATCAAAAGTAGAGGCGGGGTGCCACTTTTCCTTTTATTTATTTATTTTTAATTAATTAAACTATCAAATTATCTTTGGGATCACACTAGTATTGCCAAAAAAAAAAAAAAAAAACAACATGAAATAAATAATGTACCTCTAAAGTCAAGCCTAAGAATGGTTGTTCTTCAAGGATAATAGAGTAATTAAACCATACACAGTAAAAGAAATTGTGAAAAAACTTCTATGACAAAGTAACTTTGGTTTTCAAGAGTAATTAAGTAATTTAATTATTTAAATTTTTTAAAAAGATCAAGATACTCCAAACAATTCTAGAACAACAAATGCATCTCATAAAAAACCCTTCAAGACCAATTCTTTATTTTTTAGTGAAGAATAAAATAGTAATTTAACTAGTATAATCCACGGTAAACAAGACAAATATATAATACTTTTACCACATGAAATAGGTTTTGTCAATACTTTTAGTAAAAAAAGATCGTTGTCATATAAAAAATATTTATTTTAAATGTAAAAATAGATGATTAAGTGATTGCTAGCTAAAAAAGTTTTGTACTCAATGCATTTATAATATTATCATACTGCTTTATAACATCTCACACCTTTCAAATAAAAACAGCTAGTATATGATGATAATATATAAATTTAATATCAGGTGAAATATAGAGACGGGGTACCCTTTATATATATATATATATATATATATATATATATATATATATATATATATATAACTCAATCTCAGGATCATATAAAAGAATTCTAACACCGAGGTTTAATTTCAAGAAAAATAAATTAGACGGGGGAGATGGAAAAAGATTTTCAATTGCAGAGATGACGGTGGAGGATGACATCAGAAACCATGAGAGGTGGTTCAGCAGCAAAATTATACTCTCACGTCCGTGATATTTAAGGTTAATTTCAACACTTTTCAACGCCTTATATATCCATTGTAACATAGAAAATCTGCTTCTTTAATGTAATGATCATAGGATTCGTGATATGGCAAGGAAGACGCTTAACGTTTACCAGGAGTGATTGAGAGCGTTGCTTGAGTAAACAAGAAGTTGACATTAGAGACGAAGTTGCGAGCGTGTCTATTTTGGTCGGACGAAGCATCATGACTTTGTTGAAAGCATATCGGAGTAGAAAAACTTTACTCTTTCTTGAGATTTCTAATTGTTTATTTTTATGGTTAGATATGTTTTTAAATTGTTTTTTCACATGGAAAAAACATTAAATTAATATTTTCTATATGGTTTTTGATGTAGTGATGATAGAATAAATAAAAAATATATGAAAAATGTATTTTTTTTAAATTCCTTTTCAATTGAGAAATACTTTTGTAAGAATATCATGGCCCATGTTAGCAAACGCACAATATACTAGTTAAATACATGGTTATGAAATCTAACACTCAAGTTACAAGTTTATCAAGTTGACACAATATCTATTTTTTTTTTTAAATTTGGATAAAAATTATAAAAAAAAACCTTTGGTGTTGAGTCGACTGAGTTATAGATTAACTTGTTAGGTTACTTAGATTTGACAGGATCAAAATTCTTCTCGGTTTCAGAAAAAAACTTTACTCGATCTAAATTTCGAGTGATTAGATGAAGCTATATAATAGAAAAAATCATTTTATGGAGTAAAAAAAAACTTTATCATTATAGTTTTGGTGTTTTTTTTTCCTCCTAAAAAATAGTTGAACTACCGAATTGTTTTTCTCAAATTCATTTTCTAAATAATCTCGATGGTTAAATTTATAAAATTGGCTAACGAAATCTGTTTTTATTCGATGCATGAACCATGAAAATCTCATTCAAACGCATGAGGTTTTTTAGGAAGTAAATTCGGGAAATTTACTTGAATTTATTGGTTTTTTGGCAAATGTAGAGCCTAGTTTTGCACATGCTTCTCCTTTCCATGTCCGCCTCTCCCTTTTTGTGTGTTTCAGTTTTAGCACCTAAAACAGCACCACGTGCAGAAATGGGATAGCTCCTTGTACTCAGCAGTCAGCACGAATCACATCAATCAGGAAGAACACCGATATCCTAGAGATTTTGATAATGATTTTATAACATGTAAAGAATATTTTTGAAATTGTGGTTTAAATTATTTTTTAAAATATATATTTATTTTAAAAAATATTAAAATAATATTTATTTAATTTTTAAAATTTATTTTTAATATTAATAAATATTTGATCTAAAAATACAAAAAAACTTAAACATGATTGATCTTTAAAAAAAATATCAAAGTCAAAGGCACTTTTTGAGCGTTTGAAAATGTAATTGTATCTGTATTTTTTTTAAAAAATTAATTTTTTTATATGTTTTGGATTGTTTTGAGACGCTGATCTCAAAAATAATTTTTAAAAAATAAAAAATATTATTTTGATGTATTTCATGAAAAACATTTTAAAAAACAACTATAACCACATTCCCAAACAAAAACTTCATGTCTCAAATTATTCATCATCTTTCCTTGAATTGCTTTAATTTTCCTGAAGATGGGTTACATACCGTGAAGTGGGACTTGTTCAAATTTTATGGAATATTTTTCTCAAAATATCTTCACATTTAAGTTTGATTGTTGAATTATTTCTTATAACACACAGTTCACACAAATATGTATTGACCAAAGAAAAGGATAGATCACTAATAGTTACATAAACAGGTCTGGCTGTAGACTTGATTATCATTTTGAATTAAAAAAATAAAATCGAACCTCACTTAAGTTTTAATCAAGTTAATTAGATTATAGATAAACATGTTAGATAAAAAATTATTAACTAAATAACCACATTTATAAGTTATTCAGCTAAATTTAACAAATTAGATCAAAATTCAATATAACTTTTTTTTTTTAAATATAAAAACATTTTATTTTAAAAAATAAAATAATATTAATTCAATCAACCCAAATCAATTTTTCTAACTCATAACCAAGGTCTTTTATCATTAAATGCCCATTTAAATTAAGGTTAAGTATATATATTTTTGTTGAAATTTTAATTTTTAATATTTTTAGATTGTTTTGATGTATTAATTTTAAAAATAAATTTAAAAAAAATTAAAAAATATATTATTTTAATAAATTAAAAAATAACCACGACATTTAGTAACATCCATTGACAGTATTGCTTCTAGCAACGGTGAAACAAATGCCCCACAGGGTACATCATATCATTCCTGCTACTTGAAACGTGGGTATCTATCTTCAAGGACACCTTAATGTACACGCATGTACAATAGCTTAGCTGGCTGGCTACTGCCATGGCAGCAGCACTGATTGGTCATTGGCTTCTCTTTCATGGTACTATTTCCTTTTCAATTACCAAGTTAGTTATTTTCCTTAAATAAACTTTAATATTAATCTTTACCCCAAATTAATAGAATATTGGCAAAAATGAAATTCGGAATCAATGCTTTCCATCTTGATTTGCTAGCTGCCTAATCCCTAAACCTAATTTCCCTCCTAATCCCTCTCCCACTCTCAAGACACCATTCAATATTTTCATGTGTAGAGATTAAATTCTTTTCCTAAAATTAATTCCAAACAACTTGCAGTAATGTTTTTCAATTAGCAACTCGTGCTTGCAATTCGGACGAGGCCAAATATACCTTCACCAAACCCACTATCTCATACATCATAGATCTCTCTGGCATTTAACTTGAATTTAATAAGAAATATATCAGCATAATTGATCCTAAAATTCTTTAAAAAAATAAACAAAAAATCAATCTTTTTATACTGTTTTAACATAAAAAATAAGGACAACAAAAATAATAGGGCAGGAATCACTATCTCCTAGCTTGCTTGTTTAATAATATAGTTATGATTGTTTTTTAAAGTGTTTTTTACTTGTAAATGTATTAAAATGATATATATTTTTTATTTTTTAAAAATTATTTTTGATATCAGTATATCAAAATATTAAAAAAACATAGAAAAAATTAATTTGAATTAAATAATTTTTTTTTAAATTTGTTCAAAAATGTTTTTCAAATGCAAAAACAAATTTGTTTTAAAAGTATATAAAATTTCAAAGATAAAATTATTTAATATCCATGTTTTTATTTTTATATTTTCAATAAAAAATCCATGTATCTTTTATATATATATATATATATTTTAAAATAATAACTAAACACAAGATATATATAAAATCAATTCTATCTAAGTCTTATGTGTGTGTGTGTGTGTATATATATATATATATACATACATGAAAAGGAAGGTAAAATTCATCCACAAACTGAAAATAAGAAACCACATCAGCAATAGAACTATAAAACAATTTTAAAATCCGTACTTATTTTATATCGGTCATAATTCAAACAAAATAACTAAATTAGTTACCTTATATTAAAAAACATAAATAATTAAAATAAAATTAACAATTTAAAATACACCTATACACAACCTCACTTGCCAAACAAAAATCCTATTTCTCTCTGCACCCTCTTTTCTCCGTTTTTCACTTCATTTCTCCCCCCCTCTCCTCTCTCGTTGCGCCTCCACACTGTTCTATGCGCGCCCCCCCCATCCTCCACCACCGCAACCACCGCAGTGACAACCACAACCATCCTCCACCACCACCCCACCGAGCTGGATTCTCTCTCTTCTCTCCTACGCATCTCCATGCGCCGCTGGTTCAGCGGTTTCGTTGATTGACCCCCTCCCCTCCCTCTGTAAATAAACACCACCGCCGCAAAAACTCCCACTATCTCTTCTGATTCCAAAAACGATATCGTTTCATCACTTCCGAAAGCTAGGGTTTCGAAAACAAATCTCCATTTCCTAAAAAAATCTGTACATGCTAGTCTTGTTTTTTAGGGATTTGGATGGCATTGGGAGAGTTAACGGCGTCAAGATTCTCCTCACAATCATCAGTTGCTTTGGTTTCGAGCCATTACGATGATTTTCCGTCAAGTCACGGAGACAACGCTCTTAATTCAGCAAGAAGAGATAATAACAGTGATACTAATCATAATAGCAGCAGCAGCAATAATAATAATAGAGATAGAGATTCTGATACTGCTAGCACTAGTAATTACGGCGGAGGCAATGCGACGACAGGAAGTACAGCCGCGACGACGACTAGTATGGCGTATTTGCCTCAGACTGCTGTTTTGAGTGAGCTTAGACATGAGGCATTTGAAGCTTCAGTGCCTACTGGTCCGTCTGATAGTGGACCTGTTTCAAAATGGCGGCCAAAGGACAGAGTAAGATGCTGTGTTGTTGAAATTTAGTGTTTGATTGAATGTGGATGAGTTGTAGGTTTTTTAGGGTTTTTTTGGTTAGGTCGTTTTTTGGGTGGATTTATGATTTTGAAGCGAATTTGGTCGTTTAGGTTTGTTTGTGTAGTTATTAATTGAAAAGGCCTTTTTGAGAAAATAGTTGTGTGAATACAGAATGGAACTGTTGAGGGGAGATGGGATTTTTGTTTGGGCTGTGCAGGCTTGTAAATGATTGTTGTGTGATCACCGGAAAATGTGTTCCTTTTGGGGTTTTGAAGGGGTTTTGATTCAATGTAAATATAAAATGTGGCACTCGATGATTTTGGTTCTTGTTTCATAGAGGATTGTCTTCAGGACGTGGGAATTTTAACATGGCATCCCTAGAAATGAAGTGTAGTTTACAGAGAAGTACTGATTAGGATTTTTCTGTATTGGTAAAAAGTTTATGCCATCAAATGCGTGACTTTGTATTAGCTTAACAATCAAGTAAGGGGAATTTGGGTGTAGAAATGTTGAAGTGGACGAAAGTAGCGGAAATAAAGATCATGCGACCTCTGACGAGTATGGAGCTTTGTGAGATTTTGAAACAAAGTCAGCTGAGGAAATTTAAGGGTCGCTGTCTTCATGATTTAGGTCTCCATTACATTGTACTTTGGATGAAAAAGTCTTCATTTAACTTTCAAATGGCTAATGAGATTTCAATGCTGCAATGAGGTTTGTCATATTTCCCATGCAACCATCTGTTGTGCATGCCATGCATAACCGAATGTCTGCTGGTAAATTAACATGCTTGGCATTGGTGCTTTTGAGCTAAAAAAGTACTAATTGATTTCTTTTGTGGCACTGTTTATTGTCTTGGGAAAAAAAATGAAAATTTTCTAGAAGGCAACAGTCCAAGCTTAACATTGTGCTAAGATTGAATGATAGGGTACAATGACGGTCCTAATTTTGGCAAATGCTTTAATATTTTCACAGGGCTGGCCACCTTTTTTCTTTGGGATTGCCATAAATTTTGGAAAATGCCATGAAATCTTGTGAATGACATGTGTGCTTATTAAGAATAGGGTACTGTTTCTATCGCGTGGAAGGATTAGAAGAAAATGATTTTGCAAAAACAATAAATCATGTCCTCTGAAAATAGCTTCTTGTAAGAAAATATTGAATGGGTTAGTAAGTAGGGAATTTTTTTTATGCATTTAGTTGTTACACATTGTGGGATGTTGTTGCCTCAGATTATGCTGTTCAAAAAAGTTCTATTCTTTGTATTGAATATTTTTCTTTTATTGAGAAGGGCGTGGATGGTAATTTATAATTAATCACATCTTTTCTACTTAGTCATTTTTTTTTATCATCTCGATGTTGTGCTACTGTGATAAATTTTTGTTCTATATGCTTAGGAGTTATATGCTTACATGTGTTTGTCTTTTGATTTAGCTCTCAACTTTTTGTGCAGATGAAGACTGGATATGTAGCTCTAGTTTTATGTTTAAACATCAGCGTTGATCCTCCGGATGTAATAAAGATATCCCCTTGTGCCAGAATGGAATGCTGGATAGGTGCAATTTTAGCTGCTGATTCTCTCTTATTAGTTTTAAATTTTTGCCTTCTCTCTACTCATATTCTGTGCTGCTTTTACTTTAGCTTTTGTTTGATGTTTGAATCATGTGGTTTTTAAACTTGTTTTAGGAAACTGTTGGGTGGTGCTCAACTCTGTCACTATTGTTTGATTATTTATGTTACCATTGGACTCATATGATTGTAATGTTTTGATTGTATGAAAGGAAGCAAAGTTCTAGAACCTGGGAGCTTTCTGAATTTTGCAACACGTACTTTAAATCCAATTTACTTACCTTTCATCTTATCATTTTGGCAATCAAGTGAAGCATTATTAAGATTGCTAAGAACAATTTTTTATTTATTTTTATATATATGAATTTAAATCCTCCTTTTTTAGTTTACAATCTCCTTCTTTTTTGACAGATCCATTTTCAATGGCACCTCAAAAAGCTCTTGAAACAATTGGAAAAAGCTTGAGCATTCAGTATGAAAGGTGGCAACCTAAGGTGAGGAAATTCTTGACAAGTACCTTATACTTTGAATTATCTCTATAGTTTCATTTGTATTTACGTTGTTTCTCTATGACCAGGCTCGCTACAAGGTTCAACTTGATCCCACAGTTGATGAAGTGAAGAAACTTTGTAATACATGCCGAAAACATGCCAAGTCCGAGAGAGTTCTGTTTCATTACAATGGGCACGGTGTTCCAAAGCCAACTGCTAATGGTGAAATCTGGCTTTTCAATAAGGTATTTCTTTTTACTCCTTTAGCTGACGAGTTTCTGCATTTCACTGCTTCAATCCTCTTTCTAAACAGTTTTATATGTAACATGCTAAAACTATCCTGCCCTTGGACTGGTTCAGAGCTATACACAATATATTCCCTTGCCAATCAGTGATCTTGATTCCTGGCTAAGAACACCATCAATCTATGTTTTTGACTGCTCTGCTGCTGGGATGATAGTCAATGCATTTCTAGAGGTATTCGGCAATTGTGCTCCTATAAAATTTCTTACTGTGTATCCATTCGCTGCTGTTCATAAAATTTGATCCCACAATTTTAGTGGTCTGATTACTATTATTGCTGTTTCTTTTCTATAAATAGCTTCATGACTGGAGTGCTTCTGGCTCTGCTGGGTCTGTGAGCAATTGCATTCTGCTCGCAGCCTGTGAAGCACATGAGACTTTGCCACAAAGTGATGAATTTCCAGCTGATGTGTTCACTTCATGCCTCACCACTCCTATCAAGATGGCATTGAAATGGTCAGGCTGGTGCCTTTGTTTGGTTTAGTTCTGATTGTTATAATTCATCATTTCTTTTCCTTTCATATAGCAGCTTCCTGGCTTTTGGAAAAGGATTTCCATGTTGCTCTGTGCATAATTACATTTTGTTATTGCCTGTGATTGCCCTGTATTATTTTGTTGTTTGTTGGCTTTTTAAGGAATAGCTAAGTGCACTATATCAAGTTGTCAAGTTGTCTTGATATTTGCAGTTTTCATGTGGTTCATACCTGAATTTGTGGTCGTTGATGTTTTTTGTTTTATATGCTTGTTAATCATTTAGTTATTTTGATCCCTGCACTGCAGGTTTTACAGACGTTCACTTCTTTGCGACTCCCTTGACTACTCATTAATTGATAAAATTCCTGGCCGGCAAAACGATCGTAAAACACTTCTGGGAGAATTGAACTGGATCTTTACTGCAGTGACAGACACTATTGCTTGGAATGTTCTTCCCCGTGGTAGCTGCTTCTTAATAAATAATGCATTTTTGATTTGTCATCTGTGCACTTTGGTACACATAGCTGATGCTTAAATTTACCCTGTAGATCTTTTTCAGAAGTTGTTCAGACAAGATTTGTTAGTTGCCAGTCTGTTCAGAAATTTCTTACTTGCTGAAAGAATTATGCGTTCGGCAAATTGTTCTCCAATTTCTCACCCAATGTTGCCACCAACCCATCAGCATCATATGTGGTACTGGAGGAGATGCTCATTTTGTTAATTCTGCAGTGTGTTTGTGTATCCATTTATCACTATTTCACTAAGGTTCAATGCAGGGATGCATGGGATATGGCTGCTGAAATTTGCCTCTCGCAGCTTCCATCTATGGTCGAGGACCCTAATTCAGAATTCCAGGTGTGTTTCATTGGTTTTCTTGGTACCATGTTACACTGAAATGTAATGAAATTGCTTTCGGAATAATTATCATATGCTTTCGGAAGACTACTATCTTTTTTATTTTACTTTTTAATGTTATTACCTGTTGTCCATCCAAGGCATAAAAATTTATTATGTCTAAGCAACATGTTCTTTTTTTCAGCCGAGTCCTTTTTTTACTGAACAACTGACAGCTTTTGAGGTGTGGTTGGACCATGGCTCTGAACATAAGAAGCCACCTGAGCAGTTACCTATTGTTCTTCAGGTGTGTGACACTTAGCCCATGTTAGTTTCAAGAAAATCATAAGTAGCTTTCCCTTAAGTTTTGTAATTATGAAAAATAAACTTGTAAAATGCTTTTATATTAGGTTTGATTTTATCCACATTTTTTCCTGTCTTAGCTAAAGTCTATTCTTTTATTCTGTTTTTTAATCATTAACATTTTATATGATGACATCTCTTACTTATTTATCTACAGGTTCTGCTTAGTCAAAGCCATCGGTTCCGGGCACTGGTCCTTCTGGGGAGATTCCTTGATATGGGACTTTGGGCAGTAGATCTGGTACTTGCTGTTGAATTCTTTGGTGCTAGTGATTTTCTTTTTTGAACAAGGGCGCATTAGTTGGAATTTTATTATTACAAAGTTATTGAATGGGTTTGGTTTTTCTAGGCATTATCTGTTGGAATATTTCCATATGTTTTGAAGCTGTTGCAAACAACAACACCAGAACTAAGGCAAATTCTTGTATTCATATGGACAAAAATTCTAGCACTTGATAAGGTAAATTTTTAACTTCAGCTTTTTGACAAATTCATTGCATGTATGGTGGCATATGAGACAACATTTTGAATGTTCTTGGTCTCTTGTGGAGTTATTGGAGTATAATAATCTTTACTTGCATTATATATATTGTAAAACTGGTTAGCATAAGTTGAAAGGCAGCAAATGATCATTTCCAGTGATGCACATAATTATCAAAGGTATACTAGCTACCGAGAAACTTTAAAATACATAGGGTTTTTGCCTTTGGGGCATTATTGCTAAAACGATATTGTCAATTGATACAAGATGTAATAATATTGATGTCCCTAAATACATCTTGCATTGCTAAAATGATGTTTTCCCAACCCATAAAGAGTACAAAAGTGATATTATTGCTCAAAGAATTGCTTAGGCTGGCAATTTTACCACTATAAGAAATTATATTTCATGAGCCTTGTCTTGAAATCTTCTTGTGGCTATTATTCTTTTTTCAAAAACTTTACCTTGTAAATGTTACCCCTGTCAGAATTACTTACCTTCTACTCTAATCATTTCTACAAAAGTACTTATGAAGTTCCATTTTGTCGTTCTCAGTCATGCCAGGTTGACCTTGTTAAGGATGGGGGACATACATATTTTATTAGGTTTCTTGATAGCTTGGAAGCATATCCAGAACAGCGGGCAATGGCTGCATTTGTTTTGGCTGTTATTGTTGATGGGCACAGACGGGGCCAGGAAGCCTGTATTGAAGCTGATTTAATTCATGTGTGCTTGAGGCACTTACGAGGATCAGTGCCAATTGATGCACAAACTGAACCTTTGTTTCTTCAGTGGCTTTGCCTCTGCCTGGGAAAGCTGTGGGAAGATTTCACAGAGGCTCAGATGCTAGGTTTGCAGGCTGATGCCCCTGCCATATATGCTCCTCTACTGTTGGTGCCCCAACCAGAGGTTTACCTCTTAATTAGTTTGTTTTCCTTCGCAGTTCTTAGTGATTTTGCTTATTTATTAAGCCTCTTAATACAGAAGCCATTCATTTCAGGTTAGGGCTTCTGCTGCATTTGCACTGGCCACCTTGCTTGATGTTGGCGGTGATGTCTGCAGAGATGGTGTTCATGGAGATGATGAGTGTGATGATGATGAAAAAGTTAGAGCTGAAGTTAGTATTATTAGAAGTCTATTAAGCCTTGTGTCAGATGGAAGTCCACTGGTTAGGGCAGAGGTTGCTGTAGGTATGTGATAACTATCAGTTCGTGTTTCTATACTTGATGGATCATTTTTCTTTCTTTTTATGAATATGCTTTCAATTGCAATTATCATGCATGATTCAGTAGGGAGCAGGTTAACAATATCAACTATTGCTGGTGACATGGTTAACATTTCAGTTGCCAAATGAATACCTGAAAAGGCAACCTACTCTTTTCCTTTTTCTGCCTCCTAATCTTGGTTTTTATCTGTTTCATGGGAAAATGTTTTTCTCTTGTCGGCAGAAGTAAAATCTTGAGGGCTTATATATATATATTACATTATCCAAAGCCAGTGAGTGTACTTACAAGCCTGGACGATCCTGGGCGGGCATCCTCTTGCTTTGCTCACAGATCTACTTGATGCTTATATATTCATGAACTGTTAATGTTTCAGTGCCTCCTGTATTGTTTCAATCTATTATGTAGCCAAGTTCATTTGAAAAAATTAATCAAGTTGAAAGCAATCTTTGTCATGTCAATGTTGTATGTTTCTGTCCTTGAAAACACAGTGACATTTTTGCACTTGCTACTTTACAGTAAAACCTATCATGGCTTTTCTCTCGAAAAGCAATGTTGAGTGGCACCTTTTTGCCTTGTCATGTCCACTTTATCTCTTTACCTGCACTGTGGCATGTGTAGGGGTATCGATGTATGGGGCAGTCGATTCTTTTTTGTGTTCTGTTTCATGTTTGTTGAGTGACCTCTTGGGATTACAATAGTGAATCTTGAGTGAATTCAGTTTCTATTTTTTTTGGTTCTGTTTCATCTTTGTTTAGTGACTTCTTGGGATTACAATATTGAATCTTGAGTGAATTCAGTTGTCTTTGTTCAGCTCTGGCACGCTTTGCATTTGGCCACAAACAGCACCTCAAGTCAATTGCCGCCTCATATTGGAAACCTCAGTCTAATTCTCTGCTCAATTCATTACCTTCTTTGGTCCATATAAAAGCTACAGGTAGCGGATACATCAACCCAAATCAGTATGTGCCACATGCAAGTATTGTTTCATCTCAAATTGGCCCTTTGACAAGAGTTGGTAGTGACAACCCATCTGTGGTTCGAGATGGAAGGGCATCCACTAGTAGTCCTCTTACTACAGCTGGAATCATGCATGGATCACCTTTATCTGATGATTCATCTCAGCATTCCAATTCTGGTATATTGAATGACATTGTCAGCAATGGGGCAGTAAACCATTCAAGGCCAAAGCCACTAGATAATGCATTATATTCCCAGTGTGTACTAGCTATGTGCACTTTGGCCAAGGATCCTTCTCCTCGCATAGCAAGCCTTGGTCGACGTGTACTGTCTATTATTGGAATTGAGCAAGTGGTGACAAAATCTGTAAATTCTGCTGGTAGTAGTGGACGACCTGGTGATCCAAAAACTTCATCTCCATACCCAAGTGTTGCTGGGATGACTCGTTCATCATCTTGGTTTGACATGAATGCAGGTAACTCTTTTCTTTAAATCTTTTTACTGTTACTGTGCTGTATCACTATAAGCAATTGATTTTGTCATCTTATTCATTTGCACCTTCAGCTTTTGATCTTCTATAATCTTTACTTTCGGAATTTTTCAACAGGTCATCTACCATTCAGAACTCCTCCTGTCAGTCCTCCTCAACCAAGTTACTTAACAGGAATGCGTAGAGTGTGTTCTTTGGATTTCAGGCCACACCTTATGAATTTTCCAGATTCAGGATTAGCAGATCCTCTCTTGGGTTCTGTTTCATCTTCTGGAGGCACAGAACGCAGTTTACTTCCTCAGTCAACCATCTACAAATGGAGTTGTGGTCACTTCTCAAAGCCACTTCTCACCGTGCCAGATGATACTGAAGAAATATTAGTTAGAAGAGAAGAGAGGGAAAAATTTGCACTGGAGCAGATTGCAACATGCCAGCACTCCTGTGGGCCTTTCTATTTGTTTTCTCATCTATTATTTATTTATTTTTGTTTTAATACTTGCTTGAGCTGATGAAATTTTCATTTTCCTGGTCAGCTGTTAGCAACCTTAAAAATAGAATTGCTAATTTGGATACGAAGTTTGAAACTGGTACGAAGACAGCCTTGCTGCAGCCTTTCTCTCCAATTGTGGTTGCTGCTGATGAGAATGAACGGATTAGGCAAGCCAGTCTCTTGTCAATAATTCTTTTATATAATGTTATTTTAACATGGGTATATCAGTATGACATGCCAAGTTTGGTTATATATTTACCGCATAGTTTGATGCCATGATTTAAATAGTTGGAAAACTTGCATGCATTACTCAGATTCATCTTTAGTCCTGTTTACTCTGTTACCTTTTCCATCTAGTAAGAAAAATTCAGCATGTGTTCTACCTAAATTCTGTTGGGGTACAACAGGAAGACTTTGGGTAATCACTAAAAGGTGGAGTATGGGTTTTTTTGTTTGTTTTTCCATGGTGAATTGTGATAGGCAGGTCTTTTTCATCTTATCTCTGGTATTGGTCTTTGAGATGTGTGATGCTTGTTTCTTTGTAGGGTATGGAATTATGAGGAAGGTAACCTTCTTCTCAATGGGTTTGATAATCATGATTTTCCAGACAAGGGAATTTCTAAGCTCTGTCTTGTAAACGAGCTTGATGACAGTTTGCTTCTTGTTGCCTCATGTAATGATTTTTACGATCAGAAATTCATTTCATGGTGGCTACAATGGTCTGATATTCGAGTGCCTGGAATCATTTTGCTGTGCTTGTTTTTGCTGTAGGTGATGGAAATATACGAATTTGGAAAGACTACACTGTGTATGGTAAGCAAAAGCTTGTCACTGCATTTTCTTCAATCCAAGGTCATAAACCCGGTGTGCGGAGTTTGAATGCTGTTGTGGACTGGCAACAACAATCAGGATATCTGGTATATACTCTCTCTTAAGATTATCTTTAGGTAATGTTTTCACACTCATAACTTGATGTTCATAATAGTTTCATCATTTTAATGTTGCATCACTAGTATGCTTCTGGTGAGATATCATCCATCATGCTGTGGGACCTGGATAAAGAGCAGCTTATTCATTCCATTCCTTCGTCTTCAGATTGCAGCGTCTCAGCAATGGTGAGTTATGTTTCCTGGGGTTTTGAAAAGTAGTATCATTCTTTTGCTACTGTAATAATAGCAGACCAAAGTTATTAGCGAGAATTGCAAATTTAAAATGTTGTGTGGTTTTGAAAGAGATCCTTTTGTTCTTTTGTTTATGGTGTGCCTGTGGATGCGGGAATGATTTAGGTGTGTGTGAAAGGAGAATGATAGAGCTTCTGACAGCATGAATATATTTCATTCACAAATGGAAAATGGGTCACTTAGTTTTTGTTATTGTCATGGCGTTTTGTACTTCCTCATTTCCCTCACTTTCTGATTATTTACTGTTTAGTTGTTTGATTGGGTAGGTACTCACAAAACACTACAGCTGGCATTGCAGTCTAATAACACTAAAAAAAAGTTATCATGCATGTTCCTATTATGCTGGTATGTGATTGTCTCATGGGGCTTTAACAAATGCCTTGTGTCATTTCTGACAATGATGGTTGCTGGAGAGAGTAAATGGGGTCTTGTGTGTTTGGTATTGTGGTTCAGGGTTTTTTTTAATTAAAAAATGCATCAAAATTATGTTTTTTTTAAGATTTTTTTTAATTTTTGACATTGCACATCATAACCATCTAAAAACACCTAAAAAATCATCAATTTGATGCCTTTTAAGACGAAAAGTAATTTGAAAAGCAGGTTGTAAGGCAAAAACAATCACTTGCTATCATCCATTGTTGATTTTCAACTATTAACTATTCATGCCTGAGATTTTTCCCTGACATCATAAACTGTAGAATATAAAGAAATCTTGCCAAGGTTTGTAGAAAACTGTTTCTGACCGGATGAAACCCAGCCTTTGATCCTAACTAGCTGCAGTTGGCTCCATGGATCTTGTTTCCTAGAATATTTCTTTTCAACTTTCCTCCCATTTACTTGGGCATTCGAAAGGCGCAATACCTATACTCCATCTGATCGAACTTTCCTCTATTTCTGGAATTTCTGAGGTTGCGAGAGTATATTGCTTTAGTTTTACCAAAAAGCATTGTTCTTAGAATGCCACATAAATTTCTATTTAACCCTGCCTCTGCTTTCATCCATTATAATTATATAATTTGTAATAATATGGTATGCCATCTTGAATATGGACGATCAATTCCTCCACAGTGAAAGCAAAACGACAGGCCAGGTGTTATTCTCTTGGTGTAAGCCAACCATACTAGAGAAACAGTTCACCTCCCTCCCAGTAGTTTTCATCGCTGTAGTTGTCCTTCATACTTTCATTTCACTCTTGTTTTCCAGCTCTACAATACTGTTGTCCTTTATCTAGAGTGATAGAAGCTTTGTGGAGGTTTCATTTCTTCTCTTTGTATTTGTATCAATCTCATTGGGAATAGGGTAGCCTTTATAGTTGCTTGGCATAAAAGTGAATTGGTTCTCTCGGGACTACATTTTTCAATAGCACCTTCAAATTGAATTCCTCTGTATTCCAATGGGCAAAGATTATGTTTGTATTAGAACATTCTTGTCCCAATTTAAGGATTCTCATAATTTTGTGTACTATTGTTTAGAGCGTCTGTCTTTAATAATCTTTTATTTCATTTCTGCTTAGGAATTTGTATAATATCTGCTGTTATTATTGGCAACTTGTCTATCATGTTGAAAGATCTTTTACGTTTATCTGTGTAGTCTGCTTCTGAAGTTCATGGAGGTCAATTTGCTGCTGGTTTTGTGGATGGATCTGTCAAACTCTATGATGTCCGGATGCGTGAAATGTAAGCTCTGCTTGTAAATTGTCCCTCTAGTAATGTTTACAGGTTTTTGACAATATTGATATGCTTGTATACTGCTGCTACCTTTTCCATGATACTGATTCTAAATACATATATGCTGGTTTCTGATGTTTTCCAGTGAGATGTTTTGGGGTTGTACATGGATGAAACGTGTTTGGGATTTTGTTATAACCCAATGCTAGGGGTACTAAAACTTCTTACAAAATTTTAATTACTAAATAATGTGGCATTTGTGATGGGGAAATTCTTTTCAAATAACGGAATGTACATTTAATGACATGATCACTTGATGAAATTACAAATAAAAACCTAGTCACGAGCTGCCACACCATTTAATTAAAGTTTAAGTATCTTTAGCATAGTTGGTTATGATGAAATATGTATCTTATTTTAGATCAGAATATTCAGTAACCTTTATTAGAGACTCAAAAGATGTTGCGCTTTGCGTTCCTTTCTGCTGAACTGTTGTGCTCTCTTAATGCCAGGCTTGTTTGTGCTAGTCGGCCACACACTGAGAATGTAGTAAGAGTTGTGGGGATTGGCTTTCAACCTGGGCTTGATCCTGGAAAGGTAACTAGTGCGCTTTTCGATACTGGTGGTGCATTCATCTCACCATGCATGAACTTCTTTTTTCTTGTTTTCTTTCAGATTGTCAGTGCATCTCAGGCTGGTGACGTGCAGTTCCTGGATATGAGAAATCTTATGGATCCCTATCTCACGATCAAGGCCCACAGGGGCTCACTCACAGCTTTATCTGTTCATAGGCATGCCCCTATTATTGCCAGCGGATCAGCAAAACAAATTATTAAATTATTCAGTCTAAATGGTGAGCAATTAGACTCCATTACATACCATCTAACCATCATGGGCCAGAAGATCAGTCCTGTAAGCTGCCTCACCTTCCATCCTTACCAAGTACTCCTTGCTGCTGGTGCTACTGATGCTATGTTCTCAATCTATGCCGATGACAACACTCATCCTTAACAAGATGAAAGCATGTTTTCTTTTACGAGTCGACGAAGCTGTCATTTTGGCAGCGGCAGCAGCAGAAGCACACGAATGATCTGTTAATGTCACTGACGCTAGTACATGGCTTCAGTTTATCTTCTGATGTGATGATCTACCACGCCAACACGTCCATGCTGAAACATTGATTTGGCATCCTGAATCTTGTGCAACATATTTCATTAGCCTCCCGTGCCGAGGGTCAGATGGCGAGAAGTCCTGCATATTGCAGGAGGGGGCTTTGGCAAATAATTTTTCTATGGGTATGGGTATGGCCATATGGGCAAAATGTGTGTAAATAGCTTCTTTCCTCGGTTCATCTTCCTTTCCTTTTGGTGTGCTCATTGATCCTTCCATCCCTTTGTTCATTTGTAAAAGCAGCACTCCCTTGTCTTTACATAATTCAGAGCGTTGCAAACAGAGGTTGCTAATCTGGTTATCATCCCCTGAAACGCAGGGGCTTAACTTGTTCACGTCTTTGTATTTTATCAGGTTTATGTTTCGATAGTCTTTTGTTAACCATTGTATAGCCTGTAATTAATTTATCGAGCTTGCCCCTTGTAATCCCTTGCCTTCGCCGTTTTCCTCCTGCCCTTTCAATTCTCAGTTGTTTTAATTACACTGACATTGAAACATCCAGCCATTTGCCAGACAAATAATGTAACCTTATCTTGCATCTCGACCTTGAAATAAGCAGAGGGTGGTAAATTGGGGAGATGGCGATAAATTGCAGAGAGATTATTAGAGCTTCTCAACACATCATGACTTCTCAACATCCTATTAGTATGTTTATGCCTGAAGTTTCCTTGTGATCACACCACCGAAGCTTCTTGGACCGCTATATATATAGCACACAACGGAGGAGATTTCAACAAATAATTGGGAATACAGGCTGAAGTGATGAAGCCAGCTGGCTTCAGGAATAACTTAGAAATTAACTTTTCGAATATTTTTTAATATCAATATATTAAAATATCCAAAACACAATAAACAATAAATATTAATTTAAAACAAAAAATAATTTAAAATCTTAAAACATAAATAAATTAAACCACACCTCCTTCGTTGACGACTCACTTTCCAAAATTCATGTTATAGGAGCTCAAACCACTAAAACTCACATCAATTTCATATATCGAGAAAAATCATAGATAAGTATTGAGACAAGCAAACAAAGCTACACAGGAGTTGGATTTACAACCAATCAATGGGAGCGCAAATCTATAATTGCTTCTATCTAAAGAACCTTCTTAGATACATCTAGAGAACTTTCTTAGACACTCCAAACTGAGAGATTCACCAGCGTTAGACATATTCACAAAAAATATAAATTCAGTTTGAGTAAAGCCTAAACCACTAGCTTTTCACTTCCTTCCACCCACCATACTTTGGCCAGAAGATCCTGATAAGCTTGGCGGTGTGCTACCATTCATTTTAAACCTTCCATCAGAATTTCCCAGAACATTCAGATCATCAAACAACCTGTAAGAGGGAACAAAGGACTGCTTTTGTCCTGGAGGTGCAGGTACCCTAGAAGCAGAACTTGAATCACCATTAATAATTGATCCATTGCCTGCTCTTGTGGGAAGGGAATTAAATTGCTGCATAGGTCTAGCTGCTTGCATGGGAGTATAAGACACAGTTGAGTTGGATTGGAGGGATGAAAACGTGTTATTTGTAGTAGATGTGTGATTTTGGTTGTTGAGATATCCAGGTGTAGCTGCCCAGGGTGGAGGTGGGTAGACAGATGAGTATTGAGGATGTTGTGACTGCAACTGTGGCTGGAACTGAGGTTGTAATTGCGGTTGGGACTGATGCTGCAAACGCTGCTGAGGCTGAGGCACTGATTGCTGCTGGGGTTCAGGTCGCAACTGTGGCTGGAACTGAGGTTGCAATTGTGGTTTAGATTGATGCTGCAAATGCTGCTGAGGCTGAGGCGTTGATTGCTGTTTGGGTTCAGGTTGCAACTGTTGCTGCGGTTGTGATGGAGGGTGTAAATGTTGGTACGAGTGAGGCTGTAACTGGGTTTGAGATGGGGATTGTAATTGGTGCTGCTGAGTTTGAGGCTGGGCCCATGGAACGACATAGCTGCTGTATGGAACAGGCCCTTGGTTTACAGGATAAGTTTGAGAAACATAGGGATAACCTTGTGTGCTGGAGGAAGGAGGTATCTGAGGCATGGCTTGGTTGGAGACTGGTGGGGTGGGAGGGGTGGGAGGAGAGGTTGATGTTGTTGACAAGGCAAGGCTCAAAAAGTCAATCATATCCTGATCTTTCATGGTTTTAACTGGTAGAGATGGATCAGCAAGTGCCAGAGAATTGCTTGGGGAAGAGGTTGATGCAGTGGGCATGCCGACATCCAATGGTACAAGAGCTCCATTTGTTCCACCTGAACTTTGAGATGAACCGGACTGTGTTTTGGAATGCCTGCGTTCACGGTACAAAACAAGAGCAAATATAAATCAAAACATCGGTAAAACCCATGATGCAGAACATGAAGGAAATGGATCAGTAATGTGTAAGATCTCCATAAAGGTTGGCCAGCTACCAATTTAAAATAAACCGAGCGGTCTTTTATCCAGCAATCAGTGCTCTAGTGCCTCATCATGCTGGCTGCCAGTAATGGTAAATGTTTTATTTCCCACCTAGTGATTGCCTTATGATGGGTTCCACAGTGATGGAACTGCAATACCCCACATACATGTAATGTGCTAATAATAGTTCTCATCACCCATGAAGAAATTATATAAGATTATTTTCATAAGCATGAGTACCTGCGTGCAAGCTGTGCAAAGTCGTCCTCTTCATCCTCTTCATCTACTGCACTCCTTGTCACATTAGCAACTGGCATGGCAGAATTAGTCATAGATCTTGGGCTGGCATCTCTTGCTTCAGTTGGCTTGATGTCAGAGGAACACCCTTCACTTGATTTGGGGCTTAAACTTGTAACTTGAGTTGGCATAGGAGAGCCAGAAGCAATAGCATCATGTTTTGCAAGCAAGATTTGCATACTGTCATTTAGTTCAAGACCCTTACCAAGAAGTTCCTCATCCCTGTATCACAACCAAGACACTTTTCAGATATTCATGTGCCAGACTTGCATGGGATCAACACGCATGTGCATGGAGAAAATAAGACAAGCATAAAGCTAACTATCTTATATCAAGAACATGTTTTCAGCAAAATTGAAACAGTGACTGACCCAGTTGTCGTTAGCATCTGCATCAACTTTTTCTGGTTGGATCGACACTGGTTGACAAGATCCACTATAACTTCATCTTTTACAGCCTGAAAAACAAGCAGGACCACATGTCAAATATTGTACTCCCTTGTTTCCCTAAAAGGTCAAAAGCTGACCGCACATACCTCACGGTCTCTAGGGTTAACAGCTTGAAGCATATCACTCAAGAGCTCCATAACATCCCGCATGGAATCCAAGCTTGACAGACTATGATAATTAAGAAAAATATCAGTAAATACAAAATATGAGATTTGGGAATTTTGAGAATACACCAAAGACATACAAAGTGCAAACCAGCCATCAATCCTTACCTTAAGCCTTCAATCTCTGCGGCCATTGTTTCATCGAGTCTACTAGAAGAATTGCTAGGCATTCCATAACCAGGTTGGGCAATCCTCAATGTTGGATTGGTCGCAGGTGGTGTAAATATGGGAGCTGCATTTGATGAACGCTGGGGAAATTGAACTCCTGCGCGCTGCCATTCACACACCCCATAACTAAAAATTAATTCTTCTGTATATATTCCATGTAATATTGGCATAATTTGTTATTTAACTACTACAAAAGAAAAAACTTATGATATGGCTGAAAGAGCATACGAACAATATTTCCTCCATAGGATTTGGCTTGTATCTTGTTTGATTATACTCTTCCATAGCATCATTTGATTGCATTCTTATTATGAATCATGCATTAGTTTTAACATTGATCAAATCAAGAGCACATCTTTCCAGCATTCAAAAATTGACAGTTCACTGCAATATTTGGCTGGATCCAAAACCTAGGAATTATGTTCAGATCTGGGACTTATCAGCCTAACATTCAATGATTATAGTCCCACTTCCGAAGTCAACTAAATAAAAAAAAAAAAAAACAATTCATGCATGGCACACATACTGAACCCAGCAAGAGTAGATCAAATAAATACTGACCCTTAATTCCTCGTACGCCCAATAATATTGAGAGTGTTTTCCTCCAGGCCCGCCAAATGCCTCTTGCCAAGAATCAATCAATGCCAGAATCTTATCTCTCACATGCATATCTGTCTGCACATCCCATTAAAATATGTGTTAAATTAAGATCAAAGCTTCCCCATCCTAGCCCCTTTTTAGTTTTTTGAAGAAAATGTAAGAGGGTGATTAGATGAGAAAAAAAAATACAAAAATCAAGGTTTCGACTTTCTCATGCAAAATCAACTATGCAATCTTATTTGATATCAATGGAGGCCTAAGGCAAAGTAATTAGGAAATTTAACATCAAAACCACTATGATTTCTTATGGAAAAGGCACCAAGAAGTGCAATCATATTATATTTTATCTGTTATCCTAGTTAAGATGGGCCAAAACTACTGCTTACTATCTTTCTCTTACATAAATCAGATTGCCATTCCTCCTGAACCATTTTTTCTGGCCTAGTTACAAGGTTTGAGGAGAACGACCCTTATTGGAATCTCCATAGAACACACAGCATAACAATGTATCAACTGCAACACAAAGAATTCCATCTCTTTACTGTATATGCAAAACTCTATTTCACTACTAGATAATTCTGCTAACATTTTATCCATTTCTGGAGCTCAATATTAACATCTTCTCGAAACAGAATGGCTGCAAGATTACAACTACAAGAGGACTCTGAATGGCAACCATCTATAGTGTGATATCTAACACTTGAACTGGTCTCTGATGGTTAAAAAGCCAACAAAAGAATTTCTACAGAGATCTTAAAATGAATACATATTAGAATAGAAAACTTGCAAGTCATGGAGAAATAATTCTAGCAAGAAAATCAAGGAGTTACCTTCTTCTTTACAATTTTCACCATTTCCCCCAATATATTCCTTTCAGCAATTTGAAAATGGACATAATCACCACAGTTCTTCACCATTGTCTCCAAAAGCTACAAAGTAAATTTTGCACTCAATTCATCAACTCCAAAAACACCAAAAAAGAAAAAGAACTCTATAAACAACAACTTCCACGAATCCCAAATACATAATTCAAATGCATGTAGTGGTGCAAAAATAATAATAATAAAAATTCTCACACACAAGCTCTACGTGTTCAAATTCAAAAAACTGTAATGGAAATGAAAAATTAAGAACAAAATACAAAAATTACTAAATTCAAGAAAAAAAAAAAGTACCGTCAAAGCAAGTAGTTGGACTCGAGGGCTCCTGTGCTGCAACCTTTTTTTCAAAGCTTTCACTACATCCTTGGCTTGCCTGATAAAAAAACAAAAAAAAAAATCATCAACCAACACTACATGCTAATATCACAAAACCCACTTAAAAAAAAAAGAACAACTCCCTGTAAAAACTAATCTTTATTTCACATAAAATTCAGTTTTTTAAAAGAAAAAAAACAAAAAATTTACTTTGATCGTAACTGACAAATAACAAAGAATTAAGCTTTCAATTTCAGCTACAACACCAAAAAGAATTACAGAAACATAATCTGCAACACATACATACGTACATACATACGTATACAAGTACAAACAATACATAAAACCTAGCTGTTATCAAAATTTGAAAAAGAAAACGTAAAATTCTCAGCAAGAACATCAAAGTCAACACCAAAACTGAAAAAAGAAAAGATGGGCTATTAAGAAAAAAAGAAAAGAAATTACCAGTAATTAGAATTAACAGAATCACAAATATCAATATTCATAGTCCAATCAGGACCGATTAAAAGATCGCTTGTTGCTTTATCAACCGCTACAGTTGCCGAAGAAGATGAACCCAAACCCATCCCCATCCCCATAGCACGAGCCATGAATCTCTCTCCTTTTCTCTTTCTCGCTTCCTTTTCTCGTGTTTTCTGGGTGGTGTTTGTTTGACAAGAAAATTGAAGGCGACTGTGATTATGATATGATGATGAAGATAAATAATAAAAAGAAAGAAAGAAAGAAAAAGAAAGAGAGTCTTATATGTATATCTCCCTGTCTTTCTTTCCTTCTCTCTTTTTTTATAATAATATTATTATATATTTTGTTTGGCAGAAAAGAATAAAAAGAAAGGAAAATTAAGGGGAGTTTCCTGTAATTTTCGTGGATTTTTAGTTTTCTTACTTATCTTGGGTCACCTCACCTCTCCTAGATTTTTCTTTGCATTTTGTTTTATTTTGACTTGCTTTTTTTTCTTCTCTTTCCCCTTTTTTCCAGCCATTCTCTACCCGGAAATTTCGTTTTTCTTTCTCATTTCTTTTATATATATATATATATATATATATATATATATATATAATCTAATTAAAGAGGTGTTGAAAGGATGAAGTGATTGTTTTTTAAAATATATTTTTTTAAAATTATTTTTGATATCAATGCATTAAAATGACAATAAATTATAAAAAAAATATTATTTTTAAACAAAAATAATTCAGATTTTGGTGAAACTTTGATGCAAACGCAATCACAAACAGGATTTAAAGATGTGTTTAAGAATTGAGAGTGTAGTTGATCCACGCTTCCAAAAAGTTTTGATTTTTTTTGTGGCTATAAATTAATGTTCTTGGTTTTTTAAATTATTTTAATTTGCTAATATTTAAAATAAATTTTAAAAAATAAATAATATTATTTTAATGTATTTTCATGCAAAAAATACTTTGAAAAAATAATCTTCATCGCACTTTCAAACAGGTCCTAATGATGATAGAATGATTTCCAATTAAGTGAGCGTCTAATGATATTTTATTTTTTTTATGTGTTTTAAAAATATTTTTTATTTGAAAATATAACATTTATATTTTTTAGTGTTTTTCAATTGTTTTGATGATATATAATATGTAATAACATTTAAAAATCAATAATTTCATATTTTTTTTTATTAAAAAACATAGCTACAACTTAGTTTGGTTATGGTAATAGTGTACCTAAAAGGCGAATACGAAAGACTTATTGTTAAAATATAAAAAATGTTAAAATCATAAAAAGAATCATAAAAAATACATTAATTTAGATAGAAATAATTTAAAATAAGTATTTTCAACTTTACTATCAAATACACAGTAAATTACATGGGCTTGCAAATAAGAATAGAAGAGTGAGAATCTGGTCCAGGCTTTGGCAACTCTACATTCAATTTTTATGCGTAGAGCAAATCTTTTCTTTTTATTTTATGCCCTTTCTGAGTTCTTTTTATAATTTTATTCGGATAATTTGGAGGCTAGAGGCTAGAGGCTAGAGGCTAGAGGCTAGAGGCTAGAGGGAGAAAAAGGGTGGCTGTGACGAGTCATGAAATAAATAAATAAATAAATAAAAAAGTCATGGTAGACTGGACAAAAAAGAGTATTAAAGGTCACAATCAGGGCCGGCTCTGCGAATATGTTAAAGAAATTGGATGGCCCAAAACTTTCTTAAAATTAGAGGGATATTGCCATTTTCTTTTGTTCAACAATGAGGCCATTCAAGTGATAAACATAGGATTCATCATCTTGGCTCTTTCCAAGTTGTTCAATTTTACTTGTTCATTTATGACTGTTTATGTCTATCAATGCCAAATTCTAAATTTTGTCTCTCTTCACCAATACTCTCTCTCTCTCTCTCTCTCTCTCTCTCTCTCTATATATATATATATATATATATATATATATATATATATATATAAAATTGTGGTAGCTGTTATCTTTTAAAGTGTTTTTTTACTTGAAAAAATATTAAAATAACATTTTATTTTTAAAAATTATTTTTAACATCAGCACATTAAAACTATTTAAAAACATAAAAAAAACTAATTTGAAGTAAAATCAAAATTTAAAATTTTTCAAAAAATATTTTTTGATCACAAAAACAGATACACTTTAAATATTATAAAATTTGGTAAGCTATTTAGAAAATCAGTTAAAAACCACTTTTATGTTTTTAAAAAATATTATAAGAATTCTTTTTGTGCTTAAAATATCTTTAATTACTTTTAAAAAATAGATTAAATGATAACTTCACTGTTTGGGTCAATTTTGATTTGAGTTTCTGTTGATATTATTTTTCTATTTTTCTTATTTTTTCTTGAAATAAAAATATTTGAGGAAAGTTTGGGGAATAAGGTTTTTCTAAATATTTTCTCGAAGGAAATTCTATCACATAATTTTGAATAGTTTTTATTCTTCACATATCTCATGGGGTTATTAAAATTTAATCTTCTTCTCTTGTCATAATTTGGGTGCTAAGTTTAAATCCAATTTCTATATACGTATCTATATAAAGTTGGTGCATTTATAATTAAAACTTTTGGACTTAATTCAATAGTTTTATTGAACCTAGCCAATTTGGGAGTTGAATTCCAAATCTCGTTCGAGCTGAATTAAAAAAATAAAATAAAAGAGGATTCAATCAAACTTAAAGGATCTGTTCGTCCCGATCAAAACTTCTTTTATAACTTTAATTTTCTTTTAAATAATATTATTTTAATATATTCACTCGCTTTGGAAGGTGAATAAACATGATATATGGCCTTTTTCTTTTTAATGATTCTTAGTGTTCAGATGATGCTAAGTTAGAGGTTAAGGCCGTTAATTTCTTCAAATCTCTTTTTAGTTCTGATGATGTAGTAGATATTTCAGCTTTGGATGGGATTAAAGTTCCTAAGCTTTGTGATTCTGGAGTGGTTGAATTGATGAAACTGGTTACTAAAGATGAAGTATTTGCAACTCTCTCTAGCATGAAGCCTTTTAAGGCTCCAGGTATGGATGGTTTTCGGCCTGTCTTCTTCAAATCTTATTGGGATGTAATGGGAGAAGACATTTGAAGGTTAATCTAAACAATAGAATCATTCCAACTTCAAGCAATTTCGGCCTATAAGCTTATTACCAAGGTTCTGGTAAATAGACTACGACCTTATCTTGATGATCTTATTGGCCCTCTTCAGAGCAACTTTATAATAGGTCATAGTACTACTAATAATGTCTTAATAGCTCAGGAGGTCTTGCATCATATTCACATGACTAAAAGTAGATATTGGATCTTGGTAGCTAAAATTGATCTTGAAAAGGCATATGATAGGATTAATTGGGATTTTCTAAAATCCACCCTAGAAGACTTTGGACTCCCGATAGATACTGTTAAGTTGATAATGTTTTATGTTTAGTCTTTTTCAGTTTCTCTCCTTTGGAGTGGTTTGAAATTGCCAGTGTTTTCCCCAATAAGGGAATTGCGTCAAGGAGACCCATTTTCATCTTACTTATTTGTGGTGTGCATGAAAAAGCTTGCATGTCTTATTAATGATAAAGTATCTAATAAAACCCGGTTGCCAATTCATGTCTCTAAGGGTGGCCCTGGTATCTTTAATCTGTTTTTTGCGAATGTCCTTTTATTTACCAAAGCTACCAAGGCGCAAATGCGTATACTTGTTAGTGTCCTCACATCTCTCTACAGTGCCTCAGGTCTAAAGGAGAATTTTGATAAATCAAGAGTAATGTGCTCCAACAATGTTAGCAGAAGGGTGAAGCATGACCTCTCATAAAATCTCTAATATTAAGTTTGCTAGCAATCTTGGTAAATACCCTAGCTTCCCTTTAATTTAGGGTAGGGTTAAGAAGTTAGATTTAAATTTCATTATAGAGAGTATTCAATCTAAACTTGCAACTTGAAAAGGTCGTTTGTTCAATAAGGCTGGAAAGGTTATGCTAGTAAAATCAGTTTTAGCGACAATCCCTACTTACTTGTAGCAGATTTGGCTTTCACAATTGGTTTGCTTGGGAATTGATAAAATGGTGTGAAATTTCATATGGGACGGACATACTTCAGGTTAGGGAATTTATTTGGTGAATTGGAATATTGTGTCCTCACCAAGAAATTGTGGCTCTTTTAGGTAAGTTAGCTTGGCAGATAATAATGAAGGAAGGAAACTGTGGATATCAATAATACAACATAAGTATCTTCAACATTCTAGTTTGCTAAATACTCACATTGTGTCCCACAATGTTTCAATTACGTAGCGATTTTTGTACATGGCATTTAATTTTTGTCGTGAAGGGTTCATCTATAGAGTAGGCAATAGGGATTTATCTTTATGGTTTGACCCTTAGCTTTAGGACGACATATTAGGTTAAAAAATGGGTCCCCAAGGGGCGTAGCGTGATGGTAAAAGGCTTGAAATTTGCACAGCAGGTCTCAAGTTCAAGTCAGGGCGTGCATCTCTTGTAAGAGCCTGTGACAACCGGGGTTTTACTCACTCACCTGGGCCTACAAAGTGCACTTTCTGGGGAGTGAGGTTTTCTTGAATAAAAAAAAAGGGTTAAAAAATTGACGTGATACACATTATTGATTTAGATTTTAAAGTTTCAGATTTGTGGTGTGGTGGGAAATGGAACATCTGTGTACTAGCTACACAAATTCCAAATTTAGTAAAACAGAAAATCAGGACGGTACCAATTCCATCTTGTCCAAGGCCAGTGAATTGTATTGTGTGGGCTGCTAACATAAATGGTATGTATACTCCTAATTCAACCTATTCTTGGATTTTGTTCGAACCTAGAAATCTTCTTCCAGATGCGAGGTGGACTTGGATTTGGAAATTGAAGGCTTCAGAAAAAATTCAAGATGTTTATTTGGCAATTATTTCATAATAGCCTTCCCACTAATTTATTACGGTTTAGACGCCATATTTTCTCATCTCCAATCTATGGTGGCTATAACCAAGAAGATGAGGACATTTTACATTGTATTAAAGATTGTGTGTTTGCTAAGAGTATTTGACTTGGACTAGGTCTCACAAACCAACAAGGGTTCTAGTGTTCTGATGTGGTAGAGTGGGTTCAAAGATTTGCCTCATCGAACATTTCCTTGTTATTCTTGTGTGGTCTCTAGTGGATTTGGAGGAGAAAAAATATTTTAGCTTTTAAGGATGACTATTTAGGGGATAACTGATTATTATGTCAAATTTACTTTCTAAAAGATATGTGTTGTGATGCTTGGAATAATCCAAAGGTGGTGCATAGACACCCTACTACTGTATCATGGCTTAGACCTGAAGAAGGATTTATTAAACTAGATGTGAATGACAACTCTTTTAGGAACTTGAGGAGGATTGGATTTGGAGGTTTCTTAAAATTTTTTAAAGGGAGATGGTTGATGAGTTTTATAAGTTATGAAGGTTTTGGTTCTTTCAGAACTACTAGCAATTAAATATGGTTTATTAGTGGTATGAGATATATGTTTCAGAAAAGTCATATGCAACTCTGATTTTACAGATGTTATTCGATTGATTTATGATGATTTTAACAAGTATCACTTATTCAAAGCTGTTATTTTTTACATCAAAGAACTCTTGACATGAAATTGAAAAGTTCGTTTGCTTCAAAGCTATATGCTGACTACATGGCTAAGTTTGTAGCTAAAAGTAACTTTGATTCATGCATTTGGGAGAACCATTCTTCAGGAATGTGTGTTTGGTATTGTGGTAGCTTTTGTGACTGTTGTTTTTTTTTTTAAAATGTTTTATAAAAAATATTTTTAGTTGAGGTTAGTTTGATATTTATATATGTTTAGTTAAAACTGTGGTTGAAATTGAGGTTGAAGAAAAAGTAGTTTAATGTGTTTGGTTAAAAATACTTTTTAAATTGAGGTTATAAAATAACTAAAAAAGATATATATATTAATATTGATGGTTTTTAATTAAATATTGTAGATTTAACTACCACTATTACATCATTAAATAAATAATACTTTATATCAAATATTTTTTTTTATTCCATTAACTTATCTACAATTTCATTACGTATGAAATTCATCCGATAAGGACTATAGTTTCCATGACATTTTGAGCGTGCAACAAAATCAAGTAAAATATCATCAGAAACAAAATTGGAATGGTGATTAAATTCTGAAATATTATGTCATCATGCGATATCCTTCTAATTTATGTAGTGTTATTGAATAATATTAAACACTAATTTTTCGAGTAAAACATAATTTTAAAAATAAAATTACCGGTTCGGACGCGATCCAATGAACAGTTGAGCTACAGTTCACATGAACAGTGTCAAGTGAGATTTACTTGCACTGTTCACGTGAATAGTGCCCAGGTGAATTATCACCTGGCATATAAACGAGGCTATGTGAGAAGCAGCTGAGAGCTGCTTCTCATGAACCGGCGTTTTCAACGAGCCCCACATACACAGTAATTTGTGTTTTAATGTTACTAAATGTATTGTTTACGCGGTTTGCTTTAAAAGCTGCCGCAACCACGTAAACAAATGACCTCTTTATCTTTTGTTGTTAACTGATTCTCTAGGTTTTGTTTATCTTAGAGAATCCTAGATTTTATTTTTTTCTTCCCACCGTACCATAAAAAAAAGTTCAGCTTATACCATCTATAACCCAAGTTATAGCCTAAATTAGGTTTAATAACTTCGAAAATGATAGTATATATAAAAAACTCCAATTCTTCAAAAGTACCTAGGTAGCTTTCTATGGTAGTTAGCTGGGTAAAGAAATATGATATTATGCATCACTAAAAACAACCTCAAAATGTATAATTTTGTTATTTTAAACATGACACCGTTGCAGAATCGGCCAGAGCACATGCATAACATGGACAATGATTCAAGGCCCTTACTTGACAAAAAAATCTCAAGAATAAATAAGATATATTTATCAATTATATTTTATAAAATGAGAATTTCCTTAATAAAACGTCCCAAATACGAAATAAAAATTACTTAAAACTCTGCTTGTCAAATATACATAAATAAAAATAATAAAAATATTTCTTAAATATTTTTTAAAAAACTCCATTTGTAATTTTACCTAAACCCATGTTCACCTTACGCCTGCCCGTAAGCGCTGATTTCCTTGTGTTTTTAAAGTGGATGAGAGAAAATCTTAGACTAATTTTTTAATTTACCATCAGATCAGGATCAAATGACAGATTAAGGCCATTATATAAAGTAAGCGTGGACCAAGTTTTTATATAACCTTTGTTTCTTTTCAGACAATAATACTCTTACTAATTAATGTCAATGATGGAGGCAGGAAAGAACATCATGTCTTAGTGACCAGTGGGAATTTTTAAATTGTATTATCAAACATTTCCTAGTAAACATTTGATTTTGTCATCTATGATTTATATATACTAATCTCATTAATTAGCAAGTGATGATGTGTTAGCCTTCCTTTGTAGCCCCTAATATATTGAGATTGTTACCTAGGATGTTACTCAGGATGTATTGAGATTGTTACTTAGGATATCTGAGAAGGTAACACGATTATTTTTTTAAAAATATTTTTGATTTATAAATATATAAAAATAATATATTTTTATTTTTTTTAATATCAAAACAACATAAAAACATAAAAAATAATTTAAATAATTTTTTTTTTAAATTTTTAACTGATCTTTTGTTTGTATCACAATTTCAAACAAAACTTAACCCTCAACTTTTAAGTGGTAATTTAATCATTATTTTAGCCCAACAATACCGGTCCAACTCTAAAAAGTTAAGAATCAAATAATAAAAAAGATAACATTATTTTTTTATTCAATTCATCGTAACCTCTTGTGTTACTAAGATAAACATATAAAGAACCGATTTATCAGATTTTACCCAAAAAAATCTAAACAAACCTAGATAGTGGAGAGGAATCGGAAGTGACGATCTAGCTACTATTTGAAAAGAAAAGGACTTATGATTGTTAATATTACACTAGAATAATGTTAAATATAAAATATGTGACCTTTGATTATTAACAGGATCCATCATTGTATCATATAATAGCATATGAATTTCTGGGATTTTTTTTTAATATTTAACATTTTTCGTAACTTGATATAAGCTAGCTAGGATATTATATAAAAATAGATTTAGCCATTGAAACTTTTTGTTATTATGTTTTCTTCTGTTGTTTTTTTTTCCCTTCCTGTTTTTGAAAAGATACAGCTTGTAATAGTAACAATTCTTTAAATTAACAAAAAATTAAACGTGAAACATTGTTTCACTGTATCTGTGATTCTTCTCTCTGTTTTTTGTTCTATAGGATTTTTTACATTTTGATCCCTCAATTTTTTTTACTTCTTATTTGGTCCTTTGATATTTCTTTGATTTGCTGTTGGTTTTAGTAATTTATTTTTCATGCATATGTATGGGGATCGATCTTAAGGTATCAGAGAAATATGTTTCGTCACTTGGTTGATACCTGGTTTTCAAGATAAAGTTTAACTTAATTTATTTATAAGAATTAGAGTTTTGGAGATTGAATTTCAGACTCAGACAAGTATTTAGTATTTTTTCTTGTTATTAATATCACGGACTAATTTGTTTGATAAAGGGAAGAGTTTATGGTTTTTTTTGGACTTTCATTTTTTATTTAAAATTTGATGCATTTACATTGATTCTATTTGGAACTTGATTTTGTAGTTTGTTGCTTTTGCCTATACATGGGGTTCCGATACTCGTTTAATGCTCGCTTTGACAAGAAAAATGAAATTACATTGATGTAAAACAATTAAGTTTTAAGCGATCAAAATCAAAACTAAAAAATGATACTGGATTAGGGTGGATGGGCAGGCCACCTAGGCTGGCATATGCACCGCATGTGACAGCACATGGAGGAGACTTGCCACGTTTAAGCAGCACGGGCGACCTCCTTTAGTGGCAAAAAATGTTCATCCATTGTGTTATCTGAAGTGCCACATCATGTTCTATCCTTCGATTAGACAATATCGATATTTTTTTTCCTTCTCCCTCTCTTTTCTCTTTTCTCTTTTTTTTTTTTTTTTTTTTTTTTTTTAGGATTCACGCTATCCTAACCAAAATTAAAAGGCGTCATTTTATTTCGTTTTTATGTCAATTCTAGTCATTATTTTAATTGTTATTTTTTGTTTGGGTTCTTTTTAATTTTTTTTTCAATTTTATCTTTTAACATTAGATTGGTTTGGAATTTAACTTTATGATTTTTTTTTGCGCAGTGATCTAGACCTCATGATTAGGATTAAGGGTTTAAATAGTTAACCTGGATTGACATCAATCCTTTTTAGATCCTTTTTGTAAATAATTTTTTTTTAATTTCATCATTTAACGTTGGGTTTGTTGGAAATTAAATTTCATGATTTTTTTTTTAATTTTCTTTATATGAGATTAACTCAATCTCATGATCTAAGTCACATGTTTAGTGGGTTAGCCAGTGTTGACTCAAGTCTTTTTTTAGTTCATTTTTAAAGATTTGTTTTTCCAGTCTCATCTTTCAACACTCAGAGAGTGTTTTACATTGCGGCCAAAACACCATTTGCCCAAAAATTAAATTTTATTTTTGCTCAAAATTATTTTTTTAGTGTTTTTAAATTGTTTTGATATACTGATATCGAAAATAAATTATTAAAAATAACTTCGATGTATTTTCGAGTGGAAAACACTTTAAAAACCAATTGTTACCGTAATGTCAAATGAGCTCTTACTTGGTTTGGAAATTAATCTTTATATGTTTTTTTTTTTCATTTTACCTTTTTTTAGTTTATCATGCTAGCATTATTCAACTCATGAGGTTTGGTGAATTTGTCCAAGTGTGTTGATTTTTTTTTTGGTCCTTATAGTTAATTAAATGTTTTTCCCAGTTTGGTCCTTTTACATTTAGATAGTTAGGAATTAGACATTGTTATTTTTTTTAATTTATTTTTTGTGGAGTTATCGTGACTTCACATCTTGAGTTGTTTTTTTGTTATTATTTTTTTTAAAACTTCATCTTTTAATATTGAATTATTTAAGAATTAAGTTTTATAATTTTTTTTTTTTTGACAAGCATTTATTTTGTGCAAATTGTTATAATTACTTTTATATATATATAAAATTCAATTAATTTATTATGATTTTTTTATTGTATAATTAAATAAAGATAACTTATTGGTACTGGTGCTAGTTGATCCCATGACTTTTAAATAAAAAAATTCATTCCGGCTGTTATATTAAAGCAAGATCTAGTTTCCTCTTATTTAAATAAATGATAAAGCAAAATCTAGTCAACACTCATCTCCATCGTTTGATATAGGACCAGCGCCACGACGGCGGATGTCATCGCAGGTGTGTCATGGAAATACAACCATTCTCCATCCTGCAAATCGTGAAGGCCATTTCCTTTTGGAATTTGACCTTTGCAGCTTTCTTTCCCAAATTAGCACATCTACCGTTGGTGGTGATGATTGCATCTGGCTAAAGTTATTGACCGTTGCATCCACCACCAGCTTCAAGTGGACCTTTTAGTTCATAAATAATTAGTGGATACAGGAAGTCTAACAACGTGATTAGTTGGTGGTGGAAGATCCACTTAAAATCATGAACTTCAAGTTTGTTTAAAAATAATTTAGGAAGAAATGACTAGGAGTGAATAAAAAAATTTAAAACTAATTAAATTGATAAAAAAAAAAAAAAAATAATTGAAAAAACCGAACGATGAAAACAAACCGATTAAAATTTTGAAAAAACTGATTGGTTCAGTTTATAAGCTTGAAACCAAAAAAATCAAACTGAACCGAACTCAAACAGGAAAAAAAATAGAGCCAAACAGGAAAAAAAACCAAGCCAAACAAGAAAAAAAGCAGAGCCAAACCGGAAAAACCGAGCTAAACCGGTTTGAACCGGTTTTTATCATAAAAAACCGAATCGAATCGAACCAAAACAGGTCGGTTTGAAATGATTTTAGTTTTTTTTTTTTTTTAATTTTGATTTGGTTATATTTTTTTGATAAAAATCGAATTGAACCGAATCGAAAATAATCACTCCAAAAATGACAGAGTTGTTGTTGTTTTTTTTTTTTTTTTTAAGAAAATGAGTAAAATGATTGTGAAAAATTAATTATTTTTGCGTTATATTTTTCAAGGATTTCAGCATTTATTTTGATGAGTTTTAATTATTTGAAATCTAAGATTTGAATATATATTGGAGGGGGAATGGCCTCGCCTCGATCGTGTCTATAAATAGCTCGAGGACACCATGACCTTAACAAAAAAAATCTAACTATGGTAGTAATAAACTAGTATTTTAATTTACTATATCAACTAATTAAGCTGCTAATTTCGTTTTGTGCTGCAAATCTTATTTCACAATGTTCTTTTTTGGATTCTAGGTTAAGTATTTCAAGCAAATGTTCTTTTTTGAAGGCTACGTGAATGAATGAATGATAAAAGAATTTATTACTAGTCAAGACCCTAAAAAACGATGTGTTAAACTTATCATGCCGTCTATATTATCATTAATTCTGTGATAAATAAGATTTAAATAGTCTAAATTAAGTTTAATTTGATGCATAATCTAATTGGAGGGTATCCTTGTCCTCAAATAAAAAAGGAATTTCGATATACTTCATCCCTCTGCTAATTAAAAATTGTTTTATTCGGTCCACAAATAAAAAAGAATTTCGATATACATTACTTCATCCATCTGTTAGATATTATGGATTGACCAATAAAATCTCGACACGTGAAAGATTGTGGGATAAAAAAAAAATCTAGCCCATGTATCGCAATTTTGTTGATCAATTCTTAATTCTTAACTTATGTAGTGTTACTATTAAATAAAAATTAATTTTACATGTACATAATAACCGGTGGAAGGTGTGGAGAGGTGTGATTGAGTTTTTTTTTTTTTTTTTTTTAATGAAAACTATAGAAAAAACAATAAAAAAACATGTATTTTTGTTTTGTTTTTAGTAAGGTATGATTTATATTTTTTTAAAATTATATTTTTAAAAAATCAATCACACCTCATCACACCTCTATTCCAAACACTCTAATATCAGGAGCTGCATAATCAAGTACCAATTGCAAAAAATAAATAAAGAAATACTTTATTGAATTAATTAATTAGTCAGATTTGGACTTGAGAAGAGCTTCAAACAAAAGGCTTTGGAATTTAAAAATCACACTGAACTAATTCTAAACTTGAAGGACTTCAATTTCACAACACAATTCCCTTATCTATTAGCATTTAATACTTCAGGAAGATCCGTTGGATTCAAGGGTTAAAAACTAAATTTATTAGGTAGACTACAATGCTAATTAAAACATTTAAGGGTTAAAGTGAAAAAACTTACAAGTTGATGGGCTGTTAATATTTTAATATTTTAAAAACAGAGTATAAAAATTAAAAAAAAAATGTATTTCACTCTTTATATCACCGGTGGCAGAGCCAGAATTTTTAAAATGAAGGGGCAAATTATTAACAAATTTTAATATTATATATTATATAGATATGAATTATATAGAAAAATTAATTTAAAATATATGAACTAACTCATATCAAACAAAGTTAATATAATAATAATTTCAAAATGAAAAAGCTAACTTGGGTTAATTGGTTTTTTTTCAAGATTTGGTTTTTATTATTATTATTTTTTTGTTTTTTTAGTTTAATTAATTTTTTGATTTTTTTCTCACCTCTAAAGTTCATAATAGCTAACTTGAATTAACTATAACCAGCAAAAAAACTATTAAATATACTAAGATATTATTAATATTTTAATATAAAAAAATTAAAAAAAATAAGAAGGCAATTGCCTTCTTATTACCTTACGTGGCTCCGCCACAGATGTCACCCACAAGGCAAACATGTTTACATTAAGGAAAAGCAATAAAACATGAATTGCATTTAATTTTACATGAAAGAACAATTAAACGTGAGAACTTCACTCGTAATAAGACAAAAAAATAAATTATAGTCAGTCTTCGCCACTGCGATCTGCATTAATTGATGTCTTCAAGAACCACTCCAAGAGTTGTATGTAATCTTCGCCGCTACGATCCGCATTGATCTCGTCGAGAATCACCACAAGAGCCGCTATGAAGGCATAATCAACATTAGGATACACAGTCACTCCAAAACATTAGGATACACAGTCACTTCTTTAAATAAAATAATATTGTATTATATTATATGATTGTTTTTTTCTTTTATTTTTTATTTTTTATTTTTTTAATGAATTTTTTTTGTTTGATTTAGTTTGTTAATGTTAATATTTTTTTATTTAGTTATCATATTTTCATGATACGAATCTCGAGTTTGATGCGTTAACCTGATTTGACGAGTTATTTTTTTTATTTAGTTTAGTTTGTTAAAGTTAATTTTCTTTCTATTTAATTATCAGACTTTTATGATACGTATCCTAGGCTTGACGGGTTAACTTGGTTTGATTGGTTAACCCAGTTAATTCTAGGTAAACCCGTCATTTTTTTTTCTATTTAGTTATCAAAGTTTCATGACGCAAATCCCAGGTTTTACAGGATAACCTGGTTTAAAGGGTTAACCCAACTAATTCAATTTCTTTTTTTTTTCTTCATTAGTTTTTTCTTTTCTGTTGATTTTTTTTTTATTTTTTTTAATTAATCTATTTAATTATCACACTTTTATGATACGACCTTATAGCCAGACCCACATTCAATATTCTTGGGTCCGGTGTTACAATCAGGCTCACTTAAACTTGGATCATGCAAGTTTAATTTTATTATTAATATTATAAATATTACTCTTAGGTTCGTTGCAATCAAACCCAAGATTCTTAGGTATAGCTTTGCAGAAAAATTCAAAATTTTTAAATTTTTATTTTTTTTAATATTTTATATATAAAAAAATAACTAGCAGCATCGCGCGGGTATCTAAGATAGTATATTTCAAAGCGTGTACGATCCTATCCGTTTCCCAGGGCTCCACGTCCAGATGCAAAGGGACGTTAATTAATTATTAAGCTATCCCTTCTCCATCTCTCCACGTGTCCTATTCTCTCCCATGTTGACCTGATAATTAAGATAGAGGCACATGGTCCGTCCGTAAGCATGATCAAGGAGATCTAGCAGCCAGTGACTACAGTGTTAAACAAGGCAACCGAGCTATCTTCTTTTTTAGGCATGAACCAGATCAACACTGCACACCAAAAGAAAACGTCAAAACGTTACAGTTTTTTTTTTTTTTTTAATATTTGGTTTATGATTATTAAATTATTTTTTATTTAAAAATATATTAAAATAATATATTTTTTATTTTTTAAAATTTATTTTTAATATTAATTCATCAAAACGATTCAAAATATAAAAAAATATAATTTAAAAAAATAAAAAAAATTTAAATTTTTTTAAAAACTCTTGAACGAAGCTTAAAAACATACCTACAAATGGTTCTTATATCATCTTGATTTCCCACATAATGGCTGTTAGCAAAGCCAATCAAATTAAACTTTTCTCTTTTCATGTAGAACGATACTCATAGTAACTTTTAAGTATCAAAGTATCTTTTAGCCATTAAAAGATGAATTTTTATTGGATTATCTACGTATTTACTAACAAGACTTATTAAATATATTATATCTAGCCTTGCTGTTGTCAGATATATCAAATTAACTCCCTATAATTTTCTTGTATAGGGTGTTATCAACCTTCTTTCTTTCATGATTTCTATTTAGTTTCAAACTAAACTCAATTGGTGTACTCATTAAATTGCAATTATTCATTTGAAACTTGTCTAATATTTCTAGAACATATCTTTTTTGAGAAATAAATATCCTGATACTTGATTGAACCACTTCAAAGCTGAGAAATATTTAACACTTAATTTTTGTTTAATGATTGAGTAAAACATAATTTAACTATACTATTTTTTAAGAAATGATTATCTTTTCAAAAATGATTACAAAAAAATTAACCGGATTTTGATGAGTGGAGATACACATGAGCTTGTGGCCCAGCGGTTGAAGGGACTTGTTCCCTTCCTCTGCACCAGGGTTCAAGCCTCACTTGTGTATCCTTGTCATCCCCGCGGTGCCTTACATGCTCACTGGGCTTGCAGGATGTTCAGTGAGCCTGGGAATTAGTTGTGGTGCGCGCAAGCTGGCCCGGACACCTCGGGTTACCAAAAAAAAAAAAAGTTAGATAAAAAATTTAATACTTATTATAAATTAAAGTAGAAATACTGATTTTTATTTATTGTTTCAAATATTGTAATTTTGATAATGATAGTAAAACAAGCTTTTTTCATATTTTATCTTACCTTGTCTTTCATCAACCAAATAATATATAAAAAAAATATTCAATTTATCTTATATACCACTGCCAAGTACAACTCCGACTAAGTTTCATATTCTATATCATTCTCTATGTCTCCATATCTTTTGTTTTAAGATAATAAATTCTACCTTATGTCATAATTTATTTTTGAGTTATTCTTTAAATTCACTTTTATTTTTTTAAAATAAAAATAAAGAATAAAATAATGATAGTAAGGAGACCGGCGACGTGGAAAAAAGTAGATGAGGAAGGATTTTAAATGTAGAAAAATCAAGCTATAATTTTGAATGGAATTGGGAGCCTAATTGTATCTTATTTTACCCACAACTTAAGAGACAATGTAGATTCAAGGTCAAATTAAATCATTAGTGGATGAATCTACATGAAACTTAAGCCTAAGGACATAATTAGAATTTTAATAGGCTAATTTAATTTAATCATAGACCAAATTAAAGTTTAATTATATTTAAAAATTAATTTGGATCCAATTGAAGGATTTAATTAAATGCAAGGACTTAATTTTACTTTAAATGGATTAAATTAATTTTATTAGGAGCTTAATTGGTGAGAAATTAAGTTTGAGAGCCCAATTTGAGCTTAATTAAGAATATTGAAATTTTAGAAGATCAAAGTTAATTTTTACAAAGTCAATTGACTTAAATCAAGGATAAAATCACAAGAAAATAAAAGTTTTGGAGTCAATTAGGGGTTAAATCGAAGAAATTCACAGCCAATGATCATTTTAAAAAAGGCGTTGAACTATAGGGACTTAATTGATTGAAATCAGGGGTGCAATTGAAGAAAAATAAAAATTTAATGGTCAATTGAGGGTCAAATTGCATAAATCCAAAACCAAGAAGTAATATGAAAAAGGTGTTGAAAGTCGGGGCTAATATTGTAATTCAACAGGGGAAAAATTGCATTAAATCAAAATTTTAGGGTAATTAGAGGTGAAATTGAAAGAAATTAAATGTTAGAGGACCAAATTAAACTTTAGACAAAATACCTAATTTAAGGTCCAAAACAACACTGTTTTTGAAAAGGTAAAAATAAAGGGAACCAAAGGATGCATTGTGTGGTACTGTTTATCATTCCCAACCTTTCACCCGAAAAAAGCTGTTCGGATAGCTTCTTTTTAAGGTCATCTAATGCTTCATATCTTAACTAAACCAGACAAAATATACATCACCATAATGGTCCGACATTATACTACATCCTATAGTAGGTCTTTTTTGCAAATTTTCCTTATAGCTGTCGTGACGTCACCTCAAAGTGGCCAACTCGACCAGCCTTTAACAACAAACTTTTCAGGCCATAATAACAACTTTGAACCAGAGGTCAGGACCCTTCTAGTTTAAATCAAGGGCTAAGATTTGACACAAGTAAAGAAAAAATATTCCTATTCCACCGTCTATAAATAAAGATAGATTTCATGCCCTAAGCATCAAGAAATTAGTGTGAAAAGTTGGTAAAAAATCATTTTTGCCCTAGTTTTTTTTTCTTCTCTTCCGCTAGCCTCCCTTTCCCCTTTTTTTCTCCACCTTCGACAACACCACCACCAGGAATCCCTCCATTAACCTTATTGCACCCGACGTCACGGTTACCTTAAAAATATTCAATGAAAAGAATAGATTTTGGGTATCTTATTCTTTGATAGGGAAATGTCTTGTTTAAAGAGTTGCCACCTAGTATTATGATCACTAGAAACCCTAACTGGTCAACATAGATTCCATGGTACAAGACTGATTATATAAAATAGAAGATATTATCACCCCTTAAATATCATGCTTTTGGCAAGCTGCATTACTGGTTTTGTCTTAAATTGCTAAAAGTTTGTTGGTGTATGCTATGATAGTTTGCTTGTAATATTCCTGACTCTGACGTTAGTGAATATTCAATTACGAATATTTCCAACTTTGGCGTTGGTAAATATTATGTAGCTAGAAAATAATAAAATAAATTTAAATCAGTATTTTTATTCTTGACTCTGATGTCAGTAAATAAACCAATAAAACAAATTTATTTTTAATGCATGCATTTTTTTATTTTATTTTACTTGTTTTTATTTTTTACTTTTTACTTTTTTAAGACTTGGTCTAGCTCAGCCCATAGACCCCGGTTGGCTTCTACCCGCAAGCATGTGTGAATTGTTCACGCACGCCTGCTACAGCCACACTGTAATTAAATTTGAAAGTGTACAGTGTGGGTGAATTATCTTGCAAAGCTGGAGAAACTTACCTGGAAGCAGGGAGACAGAGACGTGATAGAGGACTGGTCGGCTAGTTGCTTTCTTCCTCTGCTTTTGTTTTTCTTTCGCTTCATCTCTGTTTTTGGTTTTCTCTTCTTGGTTTCTTTTTTTCTTGCTTTCTGGATTCCTTCTTCGTCTCTTTTTCTGTGGCGTCTTCCTGACAAGCTCTGGTTCTGAGACGAAGAGGATGAAGACGTGAGGTTGCTGGTCGAATCGGACGCTCTCCTCTGCTTCGTCTTGTTTTTCTTCTTCGTCCTCTCTTGTCTTTATTTCTGTCTTTTTTTTCGTCTCTGTGTCTGTCCCTCCCTCTCTGTAATGTCTGTCTTTCCCTCTTTTCTTTATTTTCTTCCTCTGTCTCCCTGTGTTTTTCTCGGTTCGTTCCTCCCTGGTTTTCTCTGTTTGCTCGTCTCTGTTTTTCCTGGGTTTTTCTGTTCATTCTTGTCTCTCGTTCTTGGTGTTTCTGTTTTTCTTTACGTTTCTCCTTCCCCCAGTTTTCCCCCCTGTTTAAGCTTTCTTGTACTGCTCGCTCTGCCTCTCTGTTTTCTCCTTCCCTCGGTTCTGCTTTTTTTTTTTTCTCTGGATTTATAGCCAGAGAATGTCACCGTTACCCCGGTAATAAACTGACTGTTATTGCAGGATTAATGGCGATGCATCGTTGGGCATCCGTTTTTTTTTCCGGTCGGGTGAAGAAGATGAACAGTGTTGATGGCCATTTGCGTCTTGATCCTTAACGTTCTGAAAGTTTTGTAATCAAGTTCCCTGGATAAACTGTCATTGGACCCCTGAAGTTTAGCATCATTTACAGAATGGTCCATATACTTCAATTTCTTGCAGTTTTAACCCGAATCAGCCCCAAACTTTAGTATTTTTTCAATTAAGCCCCTGATTTCATAAATTAAACTAATTCCAAGTTCATTTAAGTCCAAAACTTATCAATTGTTTAATTAAGCTTTTAATTTGGTTAATAAAATTTAATTCAAAGTTTAATTAAATCCCAAAACTTCCAATAATATTTCCCTTAACCCAAATTTTAATTCATTCTTCATTTATTCTTTTATTTTTTCATCATCATTTTTTTTCATTTTTTATTATCATTTTTCAGGAAATAAAATATTAATAATAATTAAAATGAAAGGATAAAAAATTAGGTTATGACAAACCCTCTCCCTCCTACCAATCAAAGTTCTTTCTTTTCACTTCAAAACCCCCCATTGATAGCCATTTTAATGGGCTTGGGTTGGACCCAGTCTAGCTTATCCCAAAATAATAATAATAATATAATAATAAATAATATTAAAATATAAATGCAAAAAAACATTCACCATGATAAGGTAGAAAACAAAAAACAGTTTATGATTACCGTAACTAGTTTTCTAAACATTCTTTTTACAAAAAAAACAAAAAAAACATCTTTCTCATGTTTTGAAATGCAAAAATGGATATCGTAACTAGTTTATGATTATCCCTTAGGGTTTAACCAAAATATAAAAAATCTATCACCAATCATTTTGTTCATTTTACATTTAGAGTATTAAGGTTTAGCTGTAGATTTTAACATTCAGGGGTGTAAAACTACATAATAGAGTACACCCTCAGGTATTAAAGATGCAAGTGCAAAATAAATGCAATGCTAAAATCTAGACTTTAGAATGATTAGGATTTAACATAATAAGATAGAAACCTTCTCATGAATAGATATCTATCTTGAATCTTAGATAAGACCAATGGACATAAACATGACTTAGAATAACAATAAAATAATAATGCATCTTACCTTAAGTAGGGTGCATTGAGAATGATGCATCTTTTCCTTGCACAAGCAGTCAGTTACCCAAACTCTTGCAGAACATAGGTTTCCTAGTAACTATAATAGTAGGTGATGATTCCTAAGCCTTAATCATAATTTTATGATTAAACCTAAAACCCTTTCTTTTCCTAACACCTCTCAGGAGGCAAAAAGGTGTACAATTCGACGTCGCCCCACGACACCTTACATATAACAATGGCTCCAATTTATTTCAACAATCACAACAATATACAAATCTCCTCAAATATTCTTAATGTGAGTGCATTCTTAGGATTTTTCTGCGAAGAAGCCCAAATCACCTTTCAACGATATATTAATAACCAGCATATGTGGCACGAAAATTGATTACCATCAAGCATAAATTCTATAAAAGACAAATTAAGATGCACAACTTCAGTATTGCTACAATAATAAAATATTGATGGTGTTTCAAAATCTAATATACTAAAAAAAATAAGGTTATTTGGTGTTTAGATAGTGATTAATCACAAAAAGAAAATCAAGAATTTGTAACAATATAGATTTCCCCTCATCTTATCTTTTGTAAATCTTCTATCCTCATGTATTTGAATTTATAATAAACAACATATTGTACAAACCTTATAAATAGGAGTTCTACTTATCAAATAAGAACAACAATTTATGGAGAGTATTTTTTAGAGTTGTATGTCATACCTCGGGGGTGCTTGTTTAAACCCATAAATGGCTTTTCTTAATATACATATATTATTAGGCTTAAACATGTCTTTAAAACAAAGATGTTACATCATATAAATAGTTTAGTTAAATTCCTATGTAGAAAAGCATTGTTAACATTTATTTGCCTCAACTCTTACCCATTCATGACAATAACAATTAAAATTGATCTAATGGTGGCAAGTTTAACTATTGGATTGAATGTTTCTTTGTCGTCAAGTTGTACGGGGCATTGATTATACCCCTTTGCAATAAGAAAATATTTCAATCAATCAGTATAACCACTAGACTTTAAACACCCATCTACAACCTACATGGGTACAATTTGAAGGTCGTGGAAGTAAGTCCCAAGTTCTATGCTTCAAGATGGTAGTGAGCTCATTTGACATAGCATTATATTACTGAGATTGAGATATAGCTTGGCGCATGCATGTTGGTTCAAAGGTTTGTGGAAGAGGATATTTTGTCATTGTATGAAGTTGCTTGTGTTTAATTATTTGGTTCATGGATCTTGTTGTCATATTATGATTATGTTGAGTTTGAACAAATGAATTTACAATGTTTTTGTTATTTTGAATTTGTGTGGTTTTGGTGGCATCACTTATGAAAAGGTAAGTATAGCCAATAAGAGACATTGCATGCACCACACACAGAGCATGGTTGCCTCTCAAGTATTGGCATGGTGTGAGCATGTGCTATCATCTTTTTTAATTAAAAAATCATTAATTCAATATTAAAAAACTAAAATGCCCTCTATTAATCTAGAATTAAAAAAAAAACTATGTAAAATGATGAAATTGTTTCTGCATACCAACCTTATTTGTTTATGATTTAAAGGGCAAAACTATCTTTTTAATATGTTCTAAAAAAAAAACAAAAATATTTTGTTCAACAGTTATAAAGTTTTTTTACTTGGAAGGTAAATTAATTATTTTATTGTTTTTAAAAAGCAAAAAGACACTTGTACCCCTGACAATTCTTTAATAGCTAATGAACCGATGGAAAGAACTGTTTTACCCCCAACTGTCAACATGGAAAGGGATGGCTTAATAATTAATTAACACCATATTGCAACGGGAAGCTGTCATTATCCTTCTTTATCCAAGTGGTGAAACGGACAAGGGATCAGATGAGACACGGTTCAGCAAGTGGGTTTTAAAGAAATGTGCAAACGCCAACAAAGGAAGTAATCAAACCCAAATATAGAAGGGAGCACTGTCATTCTTTAGCAAATCCAGCGAAAGTAATCTTGTGACTCTCTCAGTGACAAGTGAATTTAACTTATAAAAGTTGATAAAGGTAGTTAAAAGCATAAACTCGTACCAATAATTATTTGGGGGGGGGGGGGGGGTTGCTGACAAGTGGATATATGGTATCGCTCACATAAAGATGCTCCAAGTTGCATCATTTACGAATAAATTAAATTGTGTTGCCATTGTTGATTTGTTTCTTGAAATGATGTACAGTTGACTGTATTTTTTTTATTTGAAGACACGACATGCCATATAGGCTAATGGGCACTATAATATGCATACAGCATTCCTCTCAAAGACTACTTCTATAACCACCATCAAGACCTGCATAATATAGAAATTTAGCTATTTTTCTTTCTGTTTATTTCTTCGAGTAATATTTTGTTTCTGTGATTATGGCTACTGGGCACGCACCAGGCAACCCCATTCCAGCTGTGAGAACATACCCGCCGGTGGAGCATCCAGTGGTGGTAATAGGACCACAGTACCTGGCACAGTACCCTGTTGAACTCGCCGTCTCTACAAAGCTATGGACTCTTGGAGAGAATGATTTTAAGGTGTCTGACATTAATGGCACCCTCATCTTCCAGGTCAAGAGTAAACTCTTAACCCTACATGATCGTCGTTTTCTGAAAGATGCAGCCGGTAACACCCTTGTCAATCTCAGGCAGAAGGTATGTTTAATTGCTCTTTTTCATTTGCTTTCTTCTTTTTCAATCTAACCATCACAACAATGATAAATTCTAAATTTGGTTGCCTTTTACACGAGATTAGATATGATTCATTTAATATAAACATCGAGGATTATTATTATTTTTTAAATGTAATTTAACTGATAAGGACCACGCATCAAATAACAATGATGAAAGTTGGATACAGTCAAATAAGTTTATTATCATTACTGTCCATATATCAATGAGATGGCTTACTGCGTGTTTACCATTTTCTCCAGATAAGGACCATGCATCGGAGGTGGGAAGCTTTTAGAGGAGAAAGCAAGGAGGAGAAAGATTTGCTTTTCACAGCCAAGAAATCAAAGCTGTTCCAATTCAAAACTGAGTTAGACGTATTCTTGGCTAACAACAAAAGAGAGGTCCCTGATTTCAAGGTCAAGGGAGGGTACGGAGAGAGTTCCTGCTCTATACTTGTTGGAGATTCCAATACCATGCTTGCACAAGTAAGTTCGATGCTAGCTCTCATTCATTTTAGAGTCCTATCTTTGCAGGTTTTCGTACTAATATTTTTAAATCTTACATAAATGCAGATGCATAGATTACATTCTCTCACGACAATGATCTTGGATACAGATAGTTTTGGAGTGACTGTTTATCCTAATGTTGATTATGCCTTCATAGTAGCTCTTGTAGTGATTCTCGATGAGATCAATGCGGACCGTAGTGGCGAAGATTAAATACAGCTTTTGTTTTATTTCAGGAGATGTTTTCAAGTTTTATTGCTTTTTTATTGTAAGAATAAATACAATGCATTCTTTATTGCTTTTTCCTAATGTAAAGTGTATGCTTTGTGGATGACATAAAGCGTAAAATATATAATGTTTGTTAAGTTTTATAATCATTTATTTAATGTGTTTTGAATTCTGATCAAACCCAAAAACAAATAACACATAACTTGAGATAAATGATCATTATATAAACTTAGCTTTATAACTTTAGTAAAATTTATTTGTTTAAATTTGTTTGGAGCGCTTTCAAAAGTTGGTGCTTGATTCAGTAAAAAGAATGCAATTTAATTTGTTGTTAGGGAAATATTGAAACTTTAAGGATCAAATTAAACACTACAATAAAAAAGAGCCTATATATAAACACATGAGGTGAAGATTTTAAAAATTTGATCCTCAAAATTTCTTTATTTTTATTTCTTTTGTCCCTTTAGCTTTAGAACTTTAGTTTTTTTTATCCAAAACTTCATTTTGTTCATCCTTTAAAATTCTATGTTTTAAGAGATAAGAAAGAATATCACCAAAAAAGATTATGAAACTTTTTTTTATAACATTAGCACTTTTTTTATAGCCCTTCATGATTTTTTTCCCCTTAAATTATATTTGGTGTCTTTCTGACACACGTCTATTATTATTATTATTATATAATTAAAAAAATAAGATTATAAAAAGTATAGTTATTAAACTCATTTGAGTTTAAAACCCTGATTATGAATTTTACTGTTTAACCCAAGTAACTCGAGTCGATCCAAAACATTATCATCTTAATATTTTTTTTAAAAATAAAATTAAATCAATGTTGTCTCGAAAAAATATTTTTTCAGTCAAACTAGATTTTTATCAAGTTATATTTAGATTCATTAGGTTAATCAAATCACATCGAAACAACTTTTACTTGTTTTGATGTTATACATGGCTATAGGCATCATGCATTTCTAATGATAACTTTTAGAATTTATCACCATCATGAGAATTTATCACCATCGATTCCTTTAATACTTGGAATGCACCTTAACTCCATAACCTCTGATGTGGCACGTGATCGCGAAGACAAATAATTTGTCACTCATGGTAGTAACTAAAAAGTAAAGGTTAGTTATTTTTTGTATTTTAATTTTAGTTCATATTCTTTTAATTTTTAATTTTTATTCTTGATTTTTTTATAAAAAAATTTGTTTGTTTTTAATTTAGTCCTTTAATTACAATTCTCTTATCTATTAGCATGTAATACTTCAGGAAGATCCGTTGGATTCAAGGGTTAAAAACTAAATTTATTAGTTAGATTATAATGCTAATTAAAAAAGTTAATGGTTAAAGTGAAAAACACTTACAAGCTGGGGGACTGTTGTTTCATTCTATTTAACTTTAAAGCCGGCGATTAATATATGTCAACGAGTCTCTATTTTACACCGTTAATGTCTTTAAGGGCCGCGCCTTCCCTATGATCATCCGCCTTGATCCCCTCCAGAATCACCACCACAAGAGCCACAATGAAGGCATAATCAACATTAGGCATAATCGCGAGAGTGTGTCCTCCATGCACCTGCGTTCACATAATAAGAAAAATACTGGCATGAGATATTAATTATGAAGACAACTTTCTTGATTAAAACAATAATCGGTTTTAATGTAAATGATGTAATGAAATCTGGGGTATTTCTACGACAGCCTCGGCCACAGACATGTAGTTCTACATGAGAAGATGATGTTGGTTAAATTTATTCAATATTGACATATTTCAGAAATAAGTTTTGTTAATGTCACCTGTGCAATCATGGTATTGGAATCTCGAAGAAGTACAGAGCGGGAACTCTTGCTGTAGCCTTCTTTGACCTTGAAATCAGGGACCTCTCCTTTGTTATTACCCAAGAATACGTCTACCTCAGTCTTGGATTGGGACTGCTTTGATTTCTTGGCTGTGAAAATCAAATCATTCTCCTCCTTGCTTTCTCCTCTAAAAGCCTCCCACCTCTGATGCATGGTCATTATCTGGAGAAAATGATAAATTAAACACGCGGTAAGAAATTGATTTGGGATTGACTCTTATCGTTGTTGTGATGGTTAGATTGAAAAAGAAGAGAACAAATGACAGAGAGCAATTAATCATACCTTCTTCCTGAGATTGACAAGGGTGTTTCCGGCTGCATCTTTCAGAAAACGACGATTAATGCTTGATAGTTTAATCTGGACCTGGAAGACGAGGGTGCCATTAATGTCAGACACCTTAAAATCGTTGACGGCGAGCTCAACAGGGTACTGTGCCAGGTACTGTGCCCCTATTACCACCACTGGATGCTCAACCGGCGGGTACGTTCTCATAGCTGGAATGGGGTTGCCTGGTGCTTGTCCAGTAGCCATAATCACAGAAACAAAATATTACTCGGAGAAATAAACCGAAAGAAAAATAGCTAAATTTCTATATTATGCAGGTCTTGATGCATGTCGTGTCTTTAAATAAAAAAAAAAAAACAGTCAACTGGACATCATTTCAAGAAACAAGTCAACAATGGCAACGCAATTTTATTCTTAAATAATGCAACTTGGAGCATCTTTTGCATTTCATAATGTGAGCTATGAATATAAAATATAACCATATATATCCACTTGCCTGGTACGAGTTTATGCTTTGAACTACCTTTATCGACTTTTATAAGTTAAATTCACTTGTCACTGGGAGAGTCACAAGATTACTTTCGCTGGATTTGCTAAAGAATGACAGTAATTGCTAAACAAGTCAACAATGGCAACACAATTTCCAGTTGCAGTGGACAGCTTCCCGTTGCAATATGGTGTTAATTAATTATTAAGCTATCCCTTTTCGATGTTGACCTGACCAGGGACATGGGTTTTTCTATTTAGCAGCCAATGTTTCAAACAAGGCAACCGATCGCATTTGAGTTCTTGGCCAACGGTTAAAGGAACTTGTTCCTTTTCTCTGCATCTTGGGTTCATACCTCATCATGCATGCCTGTCACCCCCGCGGTGCCTTACATGTTCATTGGGTTTGCAGGATGTTCAGTGAACCGTGAGATTAGTTGTGGTGCGCGCAAGCTGGCCCGGACATCCACGTAAATAAAAAAAAAAAACAAGGCAACCTACCTATTTACTTTCAAAATAATTAACATTAAAAACGTGACTCAAACACAAAAAACTATTCATTGCTATAGTAAGATTATGATTTTCCTCTTTAAAGAAAAAGGAGATGCCTTGATGTTGGAGGATAATATAGTCATTTCCATCGGTTCACTAGTTATTAAAGGATTGTTAAGGGTACATGCATATGTTTTTTTATTTTTTGAGAACAATAAAATGACTAATTTACCCTCCAAGTAAATAAAATTAGAACTATTAACCATATATATATATATATATATGTATGTATGTATGTTAGAATACATTAAAAAGATAGATTTGCCCTTTAAATCATAAACAAATAAGGTATGTGTGCAAATGTAATTTTATCCTTTTATATAGTTTTTTTTTAATTCCATATTATTAGAGGGCATTTTAGTCTTTTTAATATTGAATTAATGATTTTTTAATTAAAAAAAGATGCTATTACATGCTCACACCATGCCAATACATAAGAAGCGCCTGCGCTTTTTGTGCGGTGCATACGACGCCTCTCACTAGACATATCTTCCTTTTCATAAGCGATGCCACATATTTTTTCTCTCGATGTGGCACCTGACAGCGAAGACGAACAATTTGTCACTCATGGACATCACTAAAAAGTAAAGGTTAGTTATTTTTTGTGCTTCAATTTTAATTCATATTTTTTTGATTTTTAATTATTGTTAATCTTTTAATAAAAAAATTATTTATTTTTAATTTAGTCCTTTAATTACAATTCTCTTATCTATTAGCATGTAATACTTCAGGAAGATCCGTTGGATTCAAGGGTTAAAAACTAAATTTATTAGTGAGATTATAATGCCAATTAAAAAAGTTAAAGGTTAAAGTGAAAAACACTTACAAGCTGAGGGACTGTTAATTGATGTAATCAAGAACCACTCCAAGAGTTGTATTTAATCTTCGCCACTACGATGCGCATTGATCTCGATGATCTCTCACCTCACCTCTCCTTGACTTTTCTTTGCATTTTGTTTTATTTTGACTCGCTGATTTTTCTCTTTCCCCTTTTTTCCAGCCCTTCTCTTCCCAGAAATTTCGTTTTCTTTCTTTCTTTCGATATATATATATATATATATATATATATATATATATGGTTAAGGGGTGTTTCTAAGTGTTGTAACTATTATTTTTTAAAATATATTTTTACTTAAAAATGAATTAAAATAATTTTTTTATTTTAAAAAATTATGAATATCAATACATCAAAATGATTAAAAAATATAAAAATATTAATTTTAAGCAAAAAAAGTTTAAATTTTGTTGGAACTTTAATGCAAACGCAATCCCAAACGAGGTCTAAGAAGGTGTTTGAGAGTGCGCTCAAACCGTGCTTTTGAAAAATTTTAATTTTTTTGTTTTTTTTATTATTTTAATGCATTAATATCAAAAATAAAATTTAAAAAATAAAAATATATTATTTAATATATATATTTTTTAGTAAAGAATACTTTAAAAAAGTAATATTCATCAAACTTCCAAATAGACAATGATGATAGAATGGTTTCTAATTAAGTGATGGTTTAATAGTGCGTTAACTTTTATTTTTTGATGCATTTTAAAAGTATTTTTTACTTGAAAAAATATAAATTTTTTATTTTTTTTAGTGTTTTTCAATTATTTTAATGTGTTGATATTAAAAATAAAAAAAATTATTTTGATATATCCTCATGTATACTTTTAAAGTTTTTTTGATACGTAAAAATAAAAATAATAAATTAAAAAAAAGTATTATGTGATTGAGAAAATATTATGTATCATCTTAATTTTCAGCATAATAATTGTTGGTGCATTTATAATTAAAACTTTTGGACTTTAAAAATAAATTGGAAAGTGATTAAGTCATTTAAGAATTTTATTGTCTCGATTAAAACTTTATTTTTATTTTTTTAAAATAATATTATTTTAATTACTTCAGTTTAATTTATACTATTTATAACCAAAGTTATGTTTTAGAATAGGTTTAATAACTTTGAAAATCATAATATATATAAAAAACCTTCGATTCTTTAGCTGGTTAAAAAAAGCTGATATCATGCATCATTGAAAATAGCCCTAAATTTATAAGTTTTTATTTTTATTTTTATATAACATGACACCATTGCAGAGCTAGCCAAAGCATATGAATATCACGGACAATGATTTAATGCTTTTATTTAATATTTTTTTTAAAAAATAAATAAAGTATATTTCTTAATTATATTTTATAAAATAAAGATTTCTCTTGTTTAATTTAGAATAAAATAAAAATTGCTCAAGACTTCACTTATTAGATATATATAAAAATAAGAAAGTATTTTTTAAAAACTCCATTTATAATTTTACCTAAACTCATGTTCACCTTAAGCCTGCGCATAGGCGCTGATTTCCTTGTGTTTTTTTAGTGGATGAGAGGAAATCTAAGACACAATTTAGAATAATATTTTAATTTACATTATATAAAGTAAGTGTGGACCCAGTTCTTATATAACCTTTGTTCCTTTTCGGACAAAAATACTACTCTTACTAGTTAATGGCAATGATGGAGGCAGGAAAGAACATCATGTCTTATTTTTCTGTTAGTATTCCTTCATGGAATTATTGACCCCCTGACTAGTGGGAATTTTTAAATTGTATTATCAAACATTTCCTAATAAACATTTGATTTTGTAATCCATGATTTATATATACTAATCTCATTAATTAGCTAGTGATGATGTGTTAGGCTTCCTCTGTAGCCAATGTATTGAGATTGTCGCTCGGGATATTTTGTTCGAGATAATAATTGTTTTTAAAATATTTTTAAATAATTTTTTTTTAAAAAATTATTTTTGATATCAGCATATCAAAACGATATAAAAATAACAATATATTTTCGTTTTTTTTTTTTTTTGTATTGTATATAAATAAAGTCTAAAAGTAAATAGAGTATTAAGTAAGCATTTTTTTCATTCCTAAAGCCTATAGTTTTTTTTTTTTAATTTGTTGTCTATTTTATTGTTTTTATTGCCATAATAATTGATTATCTTGCTGAATTTTAATTGTTATTCTTGAATTTACTTGTAAATAGTAATTCAAAATATAGGATTAAATTTAATTATTTTATCTTAATTTTACTCTATTATTGCTTGATATGTGTTTGATTATTTCCATTAATTTTAATTATTATTGACGAATCTCTATAAATGTTAGTTGAATATGTAAATTTAAATGTTATTTTTTTTGCTTTATTTTTTTGTTAAATTTGTATAGATGCTAGGTTATATATAAGATTTTTCAATGGAGTCAATTGGTTTATGGCTATTGTCAATATTTACAAGTTTGAAAACTTTGGGTAGTCTCCAATATAGGGGAGGTGCTCCTGATTTTTTTTTAAATAATTTAATTTAATTATGTAATTATTCGTATAAATTTGTGTAAATGCATAGAATGAAATCAACAACACGTTATCAACAAATGGTTGCAGCTGGTTCGTCTAGCAGCGATGATGACTTATCCTTAGGTGGCGGTCAAGTAGAGGCACCTGCACCCACTCGCGATGCTGCCTCTTCCAGCACAGTTTCACAGCGCAGAGACGGCGTGCCTTCACAACGGGGTCAATTCACCCGCAAGTACCAAACATATGGGAAGGATGACTTTTCAATGTAAGTTTGTTTCTGTTTTAGTTTTTTTTATACTTATAACATAATTTATGAACAACTAATTAATATTTTATTATTTTTATTTATTTTCAGGTTCACAAATATTGAGACCGCCCGGGTAATAACATCGGCGTTTAAATCATTGATGGAGATTCTATTATTTCAATGGAGTCAACTTTCCAAACATACTGATTAGAGACCTTATATCGATGCATGGTTTCGAAGATTACAGGTAGGTGTTAACTTCTAATTTCCAACTTATCTTTAATAAATCATTTTTATAATTTTATATCTCGTACTATTTTTATTTTAAATAAATTACTTATACAGAACACAAGTTTGAGTGGGATAGCGTGCTTGATAATGTTGCGAAGAGGGTGTGGGAGAATCACGCGGCATATAGGTAACATCGAAAACAATACAATTTTTTGTTTTAAAATTTAATTTGTCACTATAGAAGTAGGTTGTGTGATTTTTGTTATGACACACAAAAAAAGCCAAAAAATATGCGAGAGATAATGGTCTACAAGGCTGAAATGACGTGGTGGTTTGGAGGGATTTCAAATCACCATACATCCTGGGGGATATATGGCCGCAATATATTGAGCATTTGACGTCTGAGTGTTCACACGACGCTTACAGTCCGGTGCCAACAACCAGAACTAACAAATTCATGGTTCGGTGAACACGCATAACGGCGGCTTTGTTTCGTACAGTGCACATGCGAAGCGGATGGTAAGATTAATTTAAATGAAATATATCGTTAATTAATTTGTTGTTACTTATAAATATATTTAACTTGCAACATTTTTTTTCTTACAGGCTACGTCTCTTGGATGTGAATCGAGCCCAATGGAGCTGTTTGTAGAGACGCATGTGCGAAGTAAAGAGTGCCAAAAAGGGGTTCAACAGTTTGAGGACAACCGCGCTCAACACTTCATGGTATGTTCGTTCAACCATTTTATTTTGTAAGTTATTACTTTCTTGAATTGAATAAGATGATTTCTTTTTTAATTTTTAGGAGACCTATAATAGCCGGTTGAGGGAGAGATACGGGGATAATCCTTCGACCCATCCGGATTTCAATCCAGATTTGTGGATCGAGGTAGGATCGTCTGGTGGACCCGATAAAAATCAGGTGTAAGGGCTCTCCAACACTACGGCTGAGAACTTGCGGGTAACCCATAATGTCTCAACCGTTAGGAGCTTCTAATTAGTATCAAGCACCTAGTCTGAGGAGTTCATGGCCTTGAAACAACAATACGAGTGACTCTCGACGGATTATGAACAACTCCGCCAAATGGTCATGGACATTAGATCACAAATGGGTGATACATGTGCCCCCCTTTTTTGGTTGTTTGGTTCCAGAAACAACTAGCCTGCTCCTCCTCCAGCCCCGTCATTGTTCTAGTTTAATTTTTTTTGAAAACACATTAAATTTATAATGAATATTATTTAACTATATTTTTATATTTTTAATTTTATTTGCATAATTGGTATTTTACAGATAGTTGAAAAATATTTACTGCATATGCCACTATCAGCGACGTCTACATCAACGGCCAAAGACCATCGGTATTTTACAGAGAGTTGCAAAATATTTACTGCCTATGCCACATTCATTAATGAATTATTCCGTCAGCATATTTTTAGTAGAATTTTTTTTTGGTACGCTTTTTCCGTCTGTACGACTGTCGGTGTTTATTTTTTTTACCGACATAATTAGCGACAAAAAGAGAAATTACTGACAATCTAAATGCCGACAGATAGTATTTGTCGGTGACTTTTACCGATGGAGTGTGTTTTTTATGCCGATGAAACAAACACTACAAGATTTCATAGTTTTACCGATCGAACTATTCCGTCGGTCTGTGATTCATAGTTCGTCGGTAATTTTGTTATCGATGAAATCCCCGACGGAAACCTTCCATCGGCTTTCCTTTCATCGGTAATACCTCATTCCGTCACTACATCAATCGGTAAAAAAAAAACAATTGCTGATGGTTTTACAGACAAAAATTTCATGCCAAAAAAAATAAATTTCCCGCTTGAAATATACCGACGAATTTATTCCATGGGTGAATGTGTGAAATACCGACAGACTATTTGCGTTAGTCAAATCATCGGTGATTGTGAAATTTGCACCAAGCTACTATGAAATGCTGACGAATTCATTCCGTCTGTAAATTCGTCGCTAAGATTGACATTTCCTGGTCTTTGTCAAATGCCGACGGATATAGTCCGTCGGTAAAACCCTTTGTGATTATTTTTAAATTTGTTTTTAAAATATTATTTAGAATACCTAATATAAAATTATATAAATTAATAGAAAAAAACCAATTATGCAAATAAAGTTTTTATTAAACATTAAAAACAAAAAAAATAAAGTTAAATAATATTCATTACAAATTGAAGGTGTTTCAAAAAAAATATTAAATTAACTATTAAAGTTAAATAATATTCATTACAAATTAATATAATGGTGGAGCTGGAGGAAGGCTGGTTGTTATATGGCCAAAAAGGGGGAGGCGCACATGTATCACCACTCTATGATGTCATGTTCATGACCATTTCGCGAAGCTGTTCATGATTCGCTTTGAGTTGTGCATACTCCGCTGATAGGTGGTTGTATTTTTTGGTGAGCTGAGCCGTGTGTTGCTCCAAGGCCATGAACTCCTTAGATTGGGTGCTCGATACTGATTGGGAGCTCCCAACGGTTGAGACACTACGGGTCGCCCGCAAGTTCTCGGTCGTAGTGTTGGAGAGCCCGTACACCTGATTTTTACTGGGTCCACCGGACGATCTAACCTCCATCCACAAATCCGGATCGAAATTCGGATGGGTCGAAGGATCGTCCCCATATCTCTCCCTTAACAGGCTATTATAGGTCTCTTGAAAATGAAAAAAGTAATCATTATATTCAATTCAATAAAAATAATAACTTATGAAATAAAATGGTTGAACAACATACCACAAAGTGTTGAGCATGGTTGTCAACAAACTGTTGCACCCCCTTTTGGCAGTCTTGACTTCGCACGTGCGTCTCAACAAATAGCTCCATTGGGCTCGGCTCACGTCCAAGAGACATAACTTATAATAATAAAAAATTAAATAACAACAAATTAATTTAACGATATATTTCATTTAAATTAATCTTAGCATCCATTTCGCATATGCAACAAACAGAACGGAGCCGCCAATGTGTGTTGTTAATGAGCCATGAATTGGCCGATTCTGATTGCCAGCACCAGATTATGAGCGTCGTGTGAACCGCTCAGACATCACGTGCTCAAGATAGTGTGGCCATATATTTTCCGGGATGTATATCGGTTTGAAATCCCTCCAAACCGCCACGTCGTTCCAGCCTTGGAGACCCTGATCTCTCGTGTTTTTTTTTTGTGCTTCATACAAAAAATCACGCAACCTATTTCCATAGCGAGAAATTAGATTTTGAAACATAAATTTTTTTCTAAAAAAATCTTGTATTGTTTTCAATGTTACCTAGTTGCCGTGTGATTTTCCCACACCCTCTTCACAACAGTGTCTTGCGCGCTGTCCCATTCGAATTTGTCTTGTGTATAAATAATTAATTTTAAATAAAAATAATAATTTATTTACAATTATATTAATAATTTATTAGAAATAAGCTGGAAATTAGAAATTAACACCAACCTCAAATCTGTCAAACCATGCATCGATTTGAGGTATCCATTCAAGATGTATGGATACCTGACTCCATTGAAATAATGGAATCTCCATCGACAATTTAAATGCCGATGATATTACTCGTGCGGCCTCAATGTTTGTGAACCTGAAAATAAATTAAATTAATGAAATATTGATTAGTTGTTCATAAATTATGTTATAATTTAAAAACAAAACTAAAACCTTAACAAACTTACATTGAAAGGTCATCCTTCCACTGTGCCTCATACTTGCGGGTGAATTGATTTCGCTGTGAAGGCATGCCGCCTCTGCTCTGTGAAACCGCGCTGGAAGAGGCAGCATCGGTTGACGGCGCAGGTGCCTTTTCTTGAGAGGCACTTAAGAATATGTCATCCTCGCTGCTAGAAGAACTAGCTGCGATCATACGTGAGCGACGAGCTATGGATTTCGTTCTATGTATCTACACAATTTTATACGAATAATTATATAATTAAATTCGAATGTTAAAAAAAAATCGACAGCACCTCCACTATATGGGAGACTACCCAAATCCACAAATTTGCAAATATTGACAATAGTCGCAACCAATTGACCCCATCTATACTAATATTGTATATAACATAACATCTATACAAATAACATCCATACTAATTACAAGGTAAATTCCACATTAACAATTACAATTCAACAAGTTATTCAATTATTATGGAAATACAAACAATAAAATATATTCAAAAAATTCAAAAAAAACTCTAGACTAACAATTAAAATCAATGGAAATAATTAAACACAAATCATGCAATAATAGAGTAAAATTACTAATTATTCCAATATATTCAATTACTAATTACAAGGTAAATTCAACATTAACAATTACAATTCAACAAATTATTCAATTATTATGGAAATACAAACAATATAATATATTCAATAAATTAAAAAAAACTCTAGACTAACAATTAAAATTAATGGAAATAATTAAACACAAATTACGCAATAATAATCGAGTAAAATTACTAATTATTCCAACATATTCAATTACTAATTCTAAGGTAAATTCAACATTAACAACTACAATTCAACAAATTATTCAATTATTATGGCAATACAACAATAAAATATATTCAATAAATTCAAAAAAATATATAGACTTTATGAATGAAATATGCTTAGCTTAATAATGTGTTTATTTCAAGGCTTTATCTACATTATAAAAATACACCAAAACAAAAAACATAACAAAAATAAAAATAGCTAAAACAAAAACAAATATCCTTAAAGTAAAATGAAATAGAGGAAACACATACCTTTTAATTTGATGAAGATTCAACTAGAGATTACTAGCAAAACAAATAAAAATATTGAAGGAAACAAGAGGAAAAAAATAAAAAATGAAAGGGGATTAACGAAGTAGATGAAAAAATGAACTGAAAGGGCGGTTACTGGGATTTATAGCGCAGTTTTACCTACGACAATAAAAAAATATTATTTTAAATTATTCCATCGATGATTTGAAAATCTGTTAGTAAATTTTGAATTTTGCACCATCTTTTTTAATTACCCTCCATATTTTTTGCAGTCTGTCGATAATTCCGTTGATAACGGGACGCGGTCAGAGATGCATTTAATGCACCGCCCTTTGGAATTCGCACAGTCCGTCGGTGATTTTATCGGTAATATTGACCTGCCGACAACATACCAACAGATTGAAATCCGTTTGTAAATTCGTCGGTGATTGTGACATTTACCGTACTTATTTTTCAAATCTCTGTGAGATGTTGATGGACGGTAATCCGTCTGCAAATTCATTGGTGATTGTGGCATTTGTAGTACTTATTTTTTAACTCTCTGTGAGATGTCGACAGATGGGAATCTGTCTGCAAATTTATCGGTAATTGTGGCATTTGTAGTACTTATTTTTCAACTATCTGTGAGATGCCGACGGACCTTAGTCCATCGGTATAGACATCGGTGAGAGTGCATTGTACAAGAAAGATTATATTTGTATTGCCTATTTTCCTTTCTACAAACACTTAAATGATAAACTGTCCATCGCACAAAACAATAACAACGGTGCTTAAACAATACATAAACTTATAAAATAAATATTTCGTGTTATAAAATATATCATCCATAATATATATTACATGAAAAAATGTTTTACACAGGGCTTCATTCTGATAGTTAGTCAGAATTTTCTTCTTCTTCATCGTCAATTGAATAATCATCACCTTCATCGCAATCTTTAATATACATATCATCATCTTCATCGACATTTGCTTGTCCGCTAAAGCTCAAAACAACATTCAACTCCTCTACGTCAACATCAACAAGACTATCATAAAAAACATGAAAATTTGAATTTTCTTCCAAGTCAATCGAAGGAGCAACTTGATATGGTTCAACCAACTTACTAACTTGAAAGACTTCATCTCGCACACTTGTGTCTTCGTTCTCATCCTAAACAAGCTCGACACGGCAGGGGTTTTGTTTTTAAAACGGACAATCAATTCACTCTTGATTGATCCTTTCTAAAGGAAGGGAATTTGTTGACATTGCTTTGTGAAAACAAAGACATCGTTTACGTTACAGAGTCTAGCTTTTGAGTTGATTTCGACCAGACCATAGTGCAGATCAACTCTGATTCCTTTGTCAGTCATGTCATACCAATAACATTTGAATAAAAACACTATATTATGCTTGCTACGATATTGCAGTTCGACAACCTCTTCTAATCTACCATAGTAGTCAACTTCTAACTCACTACTAGTTGATCCCTTAACACAAACACCGCTGTTGTATGTCTTTCTTCCATGCCCGTATTCTTCAGTATGGAACACATATCCATTGACAAAATACCCATTATAGCACTTAACTTTTCTTTCAGGACTATGACTTAGCAACACTCCTTCCCAATTGATAAACCTTGTATGTAATGTACATCAATGAACAGGAAACGAGAATCTCGTAATGACATGCATACAATAATTTTGCAAGTGAGAATGAGTTTGTGATAGTACTTACATGTGTTCTGAACCACGTGGTAAATTATTCATCTTGTAATTAAAAGATCTAGGATTCGGTCAGTTGTGAGTTATTGGACAACAAATATTGTCGATGTTGCCTGCAAGTGATAATGAGTGTATGATATTATAATATATAATTGACATTATATATACTTACTGAATAAAAGGTCTCAGCTCATCATAGTTAAATAGAACATAATTGTGTGCTTGTTTGAACTCTATTTCCGACAAATATCTTCCTCTTACGGTATTTTTAGGTGTGGGTAGTCCAGGATTGGAGAATATTGACAAGTTCCCACTAGAAGGCACTTTAGCGCCATCATCATGCCGTGGAACATGATTGATTCTCATTCTCAGATGAGGTTGGAAATAGTACAAGATAAATATTGAGATCTCCACAACAATATAGGCCTCACATATCGAAGCCTCAACATGCGCCTTGTTCTTAACCTTTTTCTTGAGATTGAACAAGTACTTGCATTGAATTAATCAAATATTTTCAATTAAGAAAAACAAAGAAAATACTTTTATATATGAATTATATATGAATTACATTGCAACTGTAATATCTAATCTTTTGAATGGGTACATCCATCTATACTGGACCGGTCCTTTAACTTTTGCCTCGAATGGTAGATGTATGGGGAGATGCTCCATTGAGTTAAAAAATGATGGATGGAATATCATCTCAAGTTTGCATAGTGTCTGGACGATATTTGTTTCAAGCCTCTCAATGTGAGCAACATTTAACTTGCTGGAACATATATCTCTAAAGAAATGACTGATCTCCGTGAGTGCATCCCATATCCTCTTTGGCAACAAATCACGAAAAGCTAATGGGATGAGTGCTTGCATAAACACGTGGCAGTCATGACTTTTCATTCCATACAATCTGCATTCCTCCATATTAATCAGCCTTGATATGTTCGAGGCATGTCCATCTAGAAAACGCAGACTCTTAAGCCATTTGTAGACTAGTAGTTATGCATTTTTCTCTAACACGAAGCTTGCTCTTGGTTTTGCGACCCATGACTTATCACAAACCAACTCTATATTTTTATGGTTACAGAACAAAGCTATATCCAATCTAGCTTTGATGTTGTCCTTTGTCTTCCCCTTCACTTCCATGACGGTGTTGAAAATATTTTCAAACATGTTCTTTTGAATTTGCACCCAAAAGATACTTCGCTTTACCCAATTATGGTTCAAACCAAAACCATAAAACTTTTGCTTACCTGATTGAAGACCAAACACAATGTCACCATACTCTAATACAATATCATGCAATTCTTCATCAGAAAGACGTGGGGATGTAACATCCTTTTCAACTCTACCAACAAAGAAATTTTTTCTATTCTTTCTGTACCTGTGATTATGTGGCAAGAAATGACGGTGACAATAAAAAAAAAAGCTTTACCTCCGTTTGTTAGCATGAATGCCTTGTTGTTTTCCATGCAGTATGGACATGTTAGTTTACCATACGTGCTCCAACCAGAAAGCATTCCATAAGCTGGAAAATCATTGATAGTCCACATCAAAGCCGTCCTCATAAGGAATTTTTGTTTCCTCGATATATCATAAGTCAAAGATCCAGAGGACCACAATTGCGCCAACTCATCAATCAACGGTTGAAGACAAACATCTATATTTCGTCCCAGGCTACTTAGACCAGGTATGACAGTAGATAAAAACATAAACTCCGGCCTCATACACATTCCCGCTGGCAAGTTATAAACCATGAGTAAGACCGGCCAACAAGAATAAGGAGCAGTAAATGACTTGAATGGGTTGAATCTATCTGTACACAACCTAAGACGCACGTTCCTTGATTCAGCTGGAAAGTGAGGATGCACACTGTTAAAGTGTTTCCACGCTTCCCCGTTAGAAGGAAGCACCATCACTCCATCAACCACATCATGTGATTGGTGACATGTCATTTGCTCAGCAGTCCTTGGTGACATGAATAACCTCTACAGTCTAGGTGTGATTGGAAAGTATCTAAGTTTTTTATATACCACTAGAGTCTTTCCCCTATCAGTTTTGGGTTTGTAACGTAAATGCTCGCATGTCATACACTCGATCATCTCAGCATTTTCAAGGTAGTATAACATGAAAAAGTTAGGGCACATGTCAATTTTCTGGTATCATAAACTGAGGGGTTTCATCATGGACTTCGCAGCATAGAAGTTCTCTTTCAGCCTGTTCCCTTAAGGTAAAATGCTTCTCGCTCATTTAATAGTTTTGTCATACCCGACCTCACTTAACCCATGATTTGACTTGATGGTGAACACCTGTGCTATGACCAATAATTTATTGTGGTTCGTGAGCCATCCCATAATGGTTCGTTAGAATCTTTCAACAAATCAAAAAACCTAGTTGCATCTGCATTAGGTTCTTCTTCTATAATTGGACATTGACTGACATTACCTTGATTCATTCTCATTGCATCCATAACCATATTCCTGTAAGGATTAGTGTTGTCATTTACCGCTTCATACACTAGAAGTTGACCCAACCACCCTTTCTCCCATTCTCTTCTTACTAACAAAAACTTCTCCGTGTGCATGCTAGCACTGGTAATTCTCCATAAACCCTTTGTGTAGAAGATGCATTATTACAACATCTGGATACAAAAACTTTTTATTTTGACAATTCCTGCATGGACACCTAATACCGCCTCCAGTAAAATTTTTGGGAATAGATGTTGTGAAATTAATAAAACCTTGAACCCCATTACAATAATCCATCCTCCGCAATCCTTGGGGTGAATCTCGATACATCCATGAACGATCATCCATGACTTCTATCGAACCTCTATAAAATTATGATGACAACATGTATTAATTAACTATGTTAGGTAAATAAATTTGCAAAAATATTGGTTTACCTCGAGATTTTCCAACAAACCAATAACAACTTCTCATAAATATTAAATATTCATTATCAATTATCAACGTCCATACAAATTAATACATATAAATTTACAAAAATTACAACTTTGCAATACCATTGATAAAAATTAAAACAGACCCGTTAAACAAGCTATTAATTATTTCAAAACAACACATGTAATTCAGTAATTCAATAAAGTTTCAACAATTTACAAACAAATATAATTTTACAAAATCTAAAACAAACCATAACAAGTATAAAATTATACATTCATGTACTACAAGTTTGTTTAAGAAATAACAATAAAACATGTACATCTTTTTCAATTTTTTTTTTTTAATATTGAACTGATTGAAACTTTAGTTTTGTAGTTTTTTTCTTTAAAAATTATGGATTTTATTTCGTAGTTTTTTTCTTTAAAACACTGTGGATTGTTACAATGTTTCCCCACATGGTTTTTGTTTTGCTATAGTGTTTTCCCACATGTTTTTTTTTCCCAAAATTATCTTTGTCAAAATTGACTTGTTTAGGGCGGCCATCAGCATCGACGTCTTGAGGGTTGTGAAGTTGTGGAAGAGTGCGAACCCTATCATTGACATGTTCTTGTAAAGCAGGAAAATCATCATCATAAGGTCTTGTAGGTTGATAGATGGATACCGTGGGGACTTGTGCTGGAGGTGCCTATGAGGGAGGAGTACATTGGACAAGATAGTCAAATTTGCTAGAGGGTTGTCCCAAGGTGTCAATTGTTCTGTCTCCTTGATTGTATCTGGCTTTCAGCTTCTTATTGGAAGATTTCTTTTTTTGCTTGGGGGAGTCATATGCCATGTCTGGATTTTGGCAACTGTCACAATTACAAGTTTCCCAAAAAACATGGTTGTCCTGAGCAAAAGAATAGACAGGGAGACTGTCCTTAGAGAAGGACTCTACAGGTACTGGGAGAGGATCAGGAACTGATTGCACCATCGAGATGGAGGAAGAAAAGATTCCTGGTGGAGAAGTGGAAGATTCTCCCTTCTTGAAAATGATTTCAACAGTACCATCGGCTTTTTTAGTGAACTCAGGTTCTGTGGATTGAATAGGGACAAAGCTTTGATACAGCTTTTCATAATTGATAATCCAAGAAGAGGGAGTAACTTTTGTAAGTCCTTTTTCAGGATTTGTCGCGGGACATGGGTTTAGGTGGCTTTTTGATTGGTATCAACAATAATGAGCAAAGCATTATTGTTAACAGGGAGTACCAAATCAAAGGCATGATTTTGGACCCGGTAAGCCATTTGATAATGAAGAGTGGCTTGCTAGGTGTATAAAACTTGATCAGCACCAGTGATTTGTAGTTGGACTTTCAAAAAGTGATGAAGTTGAGGATCATCCAAAGCCATATTGAAGTTGGGATAGAAAGTAATAACTACTATGCCACAATTAAACGTGGTTTCAAGAGATCCAATGCATGTATGTTGATACTCTAGATATCAGGTATCTAGAAGAGCTAATCTTGTTGCAACAGATAAGCGTTTACGGCGATGATAAGACAAGGCTAGCCGAATAGCACCAAAATAAAGATGTGTATGTCCTTGAGAAATCCATTGGCCTGGAAATTCAGAGGGAATTTTAAGAGTAACAAATTGTTCTCGAGAAGTAGTAGGGATTTTATGTTGGTCAAAAGAGGAAGCTTGAACATATTCTTATAAAAGTTACTCCCTCTTCTTGGATTACCAAATATGAAAAGTTGCATCAAAGCTCTGTCCCTATTCAATCCACAGAACTTGAGTTCACTAAAAAAGCTGATGGTACTGTTGAAATCATTTTCAAGAAGGGAGAATCTTCCACTTCTCCAGTAGGAATCTTTTCTCCCTCTTTCTCGATGGTGCAACCAGTTCCTGATCCTCTCCCAATACCTGTAGAGTCCTTTTCTAAGGCGGTCTCCCTGTCTATTCTTTTGCTCAGGACAACCATATTTTTTGGGACACATGTAATTGTGATAGTTGCCAAAATCCAGATATGGCAGATGACTCCCCCAAACAAAAAAGGAAATCTTCTTGTAAGAAGCTGAAAGCCAGATACAATTAAGGAGACAAAACAATTGACACCTTGGGACAACCCTCTAGCAAATTTGACTATCTTGTCCAATATACTCCTCCTTTATGGGCACCTCCGGCACAAGTCCCCACAGTCTCCATATATCAACCTACAAGACCTTATGATGATGATTTTCCTGCTTTATAAGAGCAAGTCAAGGATAGGGTTCACACTCTTCCACAAGTTCACAACCCTCAAGGCGTCGATGCTGATGGCCGCCCTAAACAAGTCACCCAAGCCGAAGCAGTTCTTAATTGGCAAAGTCAAAATGCTATCGTTCAAAATTCTGTTCTTCATCGAATTGAATCTAAGGTTGACTTGGTTCAGACTAATCTGAAAAAGATGACAATCTCTATTGATTCTCAAATTCTTCATCGCGAATAACTGTGTGCTGAAATTCAACAAAGGATCTCCACCATCCATGACTATTTACTTATCCACACTTCTAATGGCAGACATATAGACCCTCAGAAGGAACGCGAGATCCAGTCTCTCAAAATTCAACTCAAGTCTTTTCAGGCTGAATTAGCCATATCCAAATCTAAGCCTTTACCATTTCCTGAACCTTCATAGACTAGGATGACTTCCTATTATCTAGACCCTTATTGGGCTAAAAATTCTCCTTCTTATAACCCCCAACCTCCACCCACCACACACTAACTATTTAGAAATCCCGACACCGAAAAACTTTTTTAACCTCTCTCTAAAAGAGATAAAGGGAAAACCTCCATCCCAACCACTTCCAAAAAACCCAGATCACTAGCCCCCATCATCTCTTCATCCTTTGATTCTTTTGAATCCAAAAAACATGACCCCGATGATCCTTTCCAAGACTCCCAGGACCCTTATCAACTTATGATCTTGTCAAACCAACCTTCTAACCCTATCCAATCTTTTCTTACTACCTACTCCCACCAGATTCTTTTTTTTTTTTTTTATCAAATGTAAGAATATTATAGATCAAAAATGTGCTGGAGATCAGCAATACAAGGAAAAAGGAACAAAGTCCCTTAACCAAATCAAAAGCAAGACAAGCTTGCTGAACAGAAGGCAAAGGGAACAGACTCCCTTGTACAAACCATAAGCAAGACAAGCTTGCTGAAAAGAAAAACTAAGGGAACAAACTCCCTGGATCAACAGAATCAAAAGGAACAGGCTCCCTTGAACAAGCATCAAAGCCTTAAGGCAAAACAAACTAGCATACAATGAAAACATCGGCTAGGAGACCCAAAAACCAACAGCGAAACTCTTTCCAACCCAGCAGTTGGAGTAGCTGAGACGAGGAGGAAAACTTCAGCAACAGACCCTAGCAGCAGCCTGTTCAAGCAAAGCAGCAACAACCAGCCCTAAGCTACGATCAAGAGCCAACATTTCCTCCTGCAACCAAGGCAGCAACTGTAACAGCCCGACCCAACATGCTGAATATTGTTTGTTTTGGGCCTTACCGCCCTCACGGTTTTGTTCTTGGTGACGCGAGCCCACTAATGAGCCTAACACCCCAAAACGCATTCAACATGTTAGCACCAACACTACTAATAAGGCCAGCAACACACCCCTCACTCGCCGATGTGGGATCTTACAATCCACCCCCCTTAAGGAGCCCGACAACCCTGTTGGCACAACCAGACAGCCAGTGAGGTCGGCTCTGATACCAAAGCGGACAATATTCAGCATGTTGGGCCGGACTGTTATAGTTGGTATCAGAGCGTTTGGTTGTAGTTTTAGGGATTGAAATACTAATGTGATTTTGGAAAAATGTTGCAGGATGGCTCGTACACGGCAAGCCACAAGGGCTGTTCCATCCCCTGTGCAAGGAAGAGAGTATGAGTCACTTTCTAGGGATGAAACCGAAAGGGACCCAATAATGGGCACCGCCTCCCATCAATCTGTGGTGTCGGCCCATTCAGAGAGGGGAGATTCAGGGGGACATCAGGATGACCCTGTCACTTCTCGGACAAAAGTGTCGCCGGCTGAAACACCGGGTGGCCAAGGATCAGAAGACAGGCCACTGCTAATGACATCAACGATCACCCCGAATCCCTATTCGAACCCCACATTTCTCGAGCAATTGGTCAAGGCAGTAGCAGCAGGGATGGTTGCAGATGCATCCAATTCTACTCCTTGGGTGGAAAGAGTAATCACCCTGGTTTAATGGGTGAAGGGCATGCGAGAAATGGGTTGCACGACCTATTCAGGGGAAGAAGATGCCAAAGTAGTAGGGCATTGGTTGAGGAAGGTAGAAAGGGTTATAGATCAGATGCAGGTGCCAGAGGAAACCCGAGTAGATTGTGTGACCTAGCTGTTAAACGGAGAGTGCCCACTCCTGGTGGGAGACCATTAGAGAAAGAAGGGCAGGAGAAGATTTGAGGTGGGGAAAATTTCGAGAAGAATTCGAGGAATGATATTACTCCTGGCAGCACCGAAAAGAGAAAGAGCAAGAGTTCCTAGATCTGAAACAGGGGAATATGACTGTCTTGGAGTATGAAAGGAGGTTCCAGGATTTATCTATCTTTGCCACCACCCATCTTTCCACTGAGCATCATCGAGTGGAATGGTTTTGGGATGGACTTAGGCAGGAGCTGAAATTAATTTTGGTGGCTATGCAGTTTTAGTCGATTCGAGAGTTAGTGCGAGCTGCTCAGGGTATAGAAAGAGTAATGAATGACACACCAAGGCAAACAAGTGAACAGAGTCAGACAATGGGATTTAAAAGAAGGGATTTCACACTTCCTATAGGGAGGAATCCTCCTCCGAAGAAAGGAAAGAGTGGGTCATCATTCGGGCCATTACCGAAAAAAGGGGGGAGTTTTGTTCATGGTGGGAGTTTAGGAGGAGTTAGACGAGTTAATGTTGAGGGATCTGTGGGAGGTTAGACTCGCCAAGGGGCAAGTGTTTTAGGGGATTCCATGGAGCATAGAGGACCTGTCTACCCGATGTGCATGAGATGTAATCAGAAACACCCCGGGGATTGTTCAGCCACACCAGGAAGATGCTATATTTGTAGAGGGGAAGGGCATCGATGGAGGGATTGCCAGTATTTGGGAAGAGGTTGTTTCCATTGTGGGGAAACGGGTCATAGAAAGAAAGAATGTCCACATAGAGTCACTAAGGGAGTATAGGGACAGGGGATGGCTACCCAAAGCCAGCAACAATCAGTGATAGTTGATCGGCCTGTACGACCTACTCAATCAGGGACAAGTGGTAACAAAGGCCGACCCAGATTCCAGGAGGAAAGGACTCAGGGCAGGATGTACCATATGACCTAGGAAGATATGGGGGCAATGCCAGATGTTGTAGAAGGTACACTATAATTGAGTTTAATACAAGTTTATGCTTTAATTGATCCTGGGGCCAGTCATTCTTTTGAGGCCCATCGAATTACTAGAAATTTAAATGTGTTACCAAGTAGATTGAATGTGGGAGTGGTAGTTAGTACACCTTTGGGGAAAAATATAAACATTGATGAGGTATACAAGGGAGTGATACTAAACATTGAGGGGGTAGATCTCATGCCTTTAGCATTAGATGATTTTGACTTGATACTGGGAATGGATTGTTGAGTAGACATAGAGCACGAGTAGATTGTTTCACAAAGACTATAAACCTCTAAGATGTGAGTGGAAAAGGGTAGTATTCAGGGGAGAGAGGAGGGTAATTCCAAACTCCATAATCTCGGTCATGACGGCCGGAAAACTGATTAGAAAGGGATGCCCTGCCTGGTTGTCTCATGTGAGAGAATTAAAGAAGGGAAGCATAGAATTAACAAATATCCCTATTGTAAAAGAATTTCCAGACGTTTTTCCAAAGGAATTACCAGGACTACCTCCAATCAGGGAAATTGAGTTTTCCATTGAGACTCTTCCAGGAGTCAACCCTATAGCACAATCCCCTTATAGAATGACCCCTATAGAACTAGCCGAATTGAAGATCCAACTTCAGGAGTTGTTGGACAAAGGATTCATACGGCCGAGCAATTCACATTGGGGAGCCCCGATGTTATTTGTAAAGAAGAAGGATGGTACATTCAGGTTATGTATCGATTATCGTCAACTGAACAAAGTGACAGTAAAGAACAAGTATCCCCTACCACAGATAGATGACATGTTTGATCAGTTAAAGGGTGCGAGAGTATTCTCAAAGATAGATCTGAGATTAGGGTATCATCAATTAAGAATCAGAGAACAGGACATACATAAGTCTGCCTTTAGAACTCGCTATGGCCATTATGAATTCTTAGTAATGCCATTTGGGTTAACTAATGCCCCTGTAGTATTTATGGATCTAATGAATCGAGTGTTCCGGTTTTATTTGGATAAATGTGTGGTAGTGTTTATTAATGATATACTGGTATATTCGAGCTCTTATCTGGAGCACGAGAAGCACTTGAGGAAGGTGTTAGAAATATTAAGAGAAAATAAATTGTATGCGAAATTGGATAAATGTGAGTTCTGGCTCAAAGAGGTGATATTTTTGGGACATGTTATCTCAGCTGGAGGAATATGTGTGGATCCAGGAAAAGTAGAGGCAGTTCTAAAGTGGGAGAAGCCCATAAATGTGACTGAAATTTGAAGTTTCTTGGGCCTTGCAGGGTATTATAGGAGGTTTATTGAAGGATTTTCTACAATAGCATCGCCTCTGACCAAGTTGACTCGTAAATAAGTAAGGTTTAATTGGTCAAAGGAATGTGAGGAGAGTTTCCAGGAGTTGAAAAGAAGGCTTACATCAGCCCCCATTCTGGCCCTTCCTTCTGGAACAAAAGGGTTCACTATTTACAGTGATGCCTCCAGCAGGGGTTTGGGATGCGTATTGATGCAGCATGGGAAGGTGATCACATATGCTTCCAGACAGTTAAAGCCGCATGAAGTGAATTATCCGGTCCATGAATTGGAACTTGCAGCAGTAGTATTTGCCTTACGAGTATGGAGACATTACTTGTATGGAACACAAGTGCAGATTTTCACCGACCATAAAAGTTTGAAGTATTTAATGTCGCAAAAGGAATTAAACATGCGGCAGAGGAGATGGGTGGAATTGATAGAGGACTACGATTGCATAATTGATTATCATCCTGGCAAAGCCAATGTAGTGGCAGATGCATTAAGCCGAAAAGGGAAAGTAGTGATGGGTGATACAGAAACTTTGGAACAAAGGAATGTGAGGGAATTAAAAAGGATGGGAATATAATTAAGTGTGGGTCCTAAAGGGTCACTACTAGCTCATATGAAGATCAGATCGGTGTTACGAGATAAAGTTCTAGAAGTTCAGTTGGCGGATGAGGGTGTAAGGAAAATCAAGGAAAAGATAAAGCAAGGCAAAGAGTTATTCCTTCAAGTGTTGCCAGGAGGGTTGGTGGCAATAGGAAAACGAGTTTGCGTGCTTGAGAATAAGACCTTAAAGGATGAGATATTGAAGGAAGCTCATGAATCTCGGTTTGCAACCCATCCTGGGAGCACCAAGATGTATAGGGATCTCAGGGAGTATTACTGGTGGCCAAATATGAAAAAAGAGATAGCGAAATATGTGTCAAGATGTGGGATATGTCAACAGGTGAAGATAGAACATCAAAGGCCGGTAGGAGAATTACAACCACTACCAATTCCAGAATCGAAATGGGAAAATATAGCCATGGACTTTGTAACCGGATTGCCAAAGGGGAAAAAGGGCAATGATGATAAATGGGTAGTGGTAGACTACAGGGTCCGTCATTTTGATGGGCAAGAATAGAGCCAACTTTGTTTGTCAATCTACCACTACCCATCAAAATGACGGACCCTGTAGACAAGTTAGCCAAATTATATATGAACGAAGTGATTAGACTACACGGAGTGCCCATATCAATGGTGTTAGATCGAGACCCGAGATTTACCTCGAGGTTATGGCCATGCTTATAACGAGCTTTGGGAATTAAGGTGAACCTGAGCACGGCATTCCACCCCTAGACAGATGGCCAATCAGAAAGAACTATCCAAACACTTGAAGACCTTCTAAGGTCATGTGTGCTAGAGTTTGGGGGAAACTGGGAAGACTTGTTACCGTTGGTAGAGTTCACGTATAATAATAGTTACCAAGCTACTATCGGGATGGCTCCATATGAATCCCTTTATGGGAGAAAATGTTGCACTCCGATATGCTCGAAAGAAATTGGAGAAAGGAAACTCCTGGGTCTTGAAATCGTACAAATAACAACTGATAAAGTAAGGATGATCAGGCAAAGAATGAAGGAAGCCCAAGATAGACAGAAAAGTTATTCCAAATAGGGGATAGAGTATTCTTAAAGGTGGCACCATGGAAGGGCATCATTCGGTTTGGAATGAAAGGAAAGCTTGCTCCGAGGTACATTGGCCCATTTGAGGTGATAGCTAGGATAGGTCCAGTTGTTTACCACTTGAAGCTACCAACACACCTAGAGAAGATTCATAATGTATTCCATGTATCACTATTACGGAAGGCGGAAGTGGATCCTTCCTGAGTGTTACCTCCAGTTCCTATGGAAGTAAAAGAAGATTTGACACTCGAGACCAGGCCAGTCAAGATCATGGATCGGAGTGAAAAAACATTGAGGAATAAGAGAGTATCACTAGTCAGAGTGTTGTGGAGGAACTCATAAATTGAGGAAGAAACATGGGAGAGAGAATCAGAGATTAAGGAAAAATACCCCCACTTATTCCTTGAGTCAGATATGCAATTTAAATTTTAGGGACGAAATTTTTATTAGGTGGGAAGAATGTGAAGCCCGAGAATAAAGTATACAAAGAGGGGGAGGTTTATAATAATTCAAAATGTTGTTATAATATAAAATAAAGCAATAATAATAATAATACTAAAAAAAAGAGGGTGAAAGATGGGGCCAAAATGGAATTAAGAAGAGATGAGACTATAAATACCCATCCCTTCTCTCATCCATGGCCGGCTGATAATAAGAATAAGGAGGGGGGAGAATTTCAGATTTTTCCTTCATCAAAACTAGGAGTAAACACCTAAAATTAGTAAACCCAAATAAGCCTTGGAATTATTAAGTGGAGGAACGATCGGGTGGAAGAATTAACAAGAAGAAAAGTGAAGAATTGGTGAAGAAAAGAGGGGGAAGAGTGGCTGACTACATACAAGGAGAAGAAGGTTAAGATTCTTCTAAAATTTGTGAAGAAAAAATTAGATTTCCATCCAAATAAGGAGTTCTAATTCCAATTTCTATGAAATCAACTTCAATTTGATTAGAAGTTTATGCTTTTCTTGAATTGGGAATTAGGGTTCTTTGACATAAAATGTTGGGAAAATGTAGAAATGAGTGAGGTTAAATGGATTAGAATAATCTAAGTGCTTTAAAGAAGAAGAAGAAATGAATGCATAAAAGAGAGGAAGACTTGGTTCCCTTGGGCACGTTCTCTGCTGGAATACTGCAGAGAGGGAATGAGAACTTATGATGTGCTTAATTAATTAATTTGGTACAAGTGATCTTAAGAGGACATAAAATGAGACGGGAATGCTATGAATAAAGGGAAGGCATGGCTGTGACTGATGAGGAAGCAGGGATTTAAGATGAATTGGAGATACTTTCTCCATTAAGCAAAACAGGGCAGGTTCGTTGCCCTGTTTCTTGGGGGGATTTTGGACCTGAAAACTACAGAATTCAGGGAGGGTCCCTCATAAAAGTGTATCTAGGAGTGTTAGCTTTCCAATGAATTTGACCCCGCCTAATTTGGAGTCCTAGAACTCCAGATACAAATAAAAAACTAAGGAGAGGTCAAGCTGCCACCCCTGTTGGCAGATTCGGTCAAGTTGATAAAACGGTGAAATTTAGCCATATTAAGAGTAGAATTTGTTTTCTTGCCCTTCATAAAGTGTGTCTTGATCTTCAAAAGGAATAAACTGTAATCAAAAATTGAATTTATGATGTCCACTTGGACTATTAATGAGCTGAAAAGTTAAAGGATAATAATGAGGAATGTAAGTGAGAAAGAAAAGATTTGGTAAAAGAGAAATGAATATTATTTCCAATGTTGATGTTGCGTGTGATATGTGGATTAATATGGAATAATGATGGGTGTTTGTGGTTTCAGGAGGAACCGCAAGAGGAGTACAACAACCACAGGGGAACGCAAGTCGAGCGTCCACAGCAGGTAGGTACTTGGTACCTATATCTCCTCTAGTTAATAATTATTTTAACTAACTTTTGAACTATAAAAATTTGGTGCTTATTGATGAGGAGAAAAAAAAGGGAAAGGAAAGGTTAAATGAAAACAAATAAAATAAAATAAAATGAAACGGAGAACTAGATTTAATTTATGGGTTCTTTTGGAGGAAATAGACCGTAACAACGAATTTTGGTAACGATTGTTTCTCAAATTTGATTTGTTTGTCCCTGATATGAGAGGCTAATGATGTTAACCAAGCTGGATAACATCGGCATTACCGGTATGTGAGAGGAGAAATATAAACTTGATTAACTATTCGGTTTCAGAATAGTTAATGATATCGGCAGGTGACGTCGATATCGGCAAAATTTATAAACTTGATTAACTATTCGGTTTCAGAATAGTTAATGATATCGGCGGGTGACGTCTATATCAGCAAAATTTATAGACTTGATTAGCTTTCTGAGGTGAAAGCTAATGATATCAAGAATTTTGACATCGGCATACCTGAGAACCTCCCAAGGTAATATGAAACAATGATTAATTATTTTAGTTTTAAAAATAGTTAATGACACAAACATTGTGTCGGCGTTTTCATGAAACTGATTAGTTATTTTAGGACGGGCAACTAAAGACACTAATGGAGGTCATTGGTGTCGGCAATAGTCTTTCTGATGAGGAGGGGGGGAGAAGTAGTCAACAGAAGAAAAAAGAAAAGAAAAAGAATTCTCATATAACCATTAAAAGGGGTTTGTAGTTGTATTTAGAATCTCATATGATTTAAGTAGATAGATATGCTGTTTAATTTTCTTCTGTAAATTGCTTGTATTTTAATAATTTGTTTTTTTTTAATTATATGGAAAATTTATATTTTTGCAGGTCCCTCCCATTTACGTCAGGAATAGATTTTAAGTTCTTTGATCCGTTTTTGTATAAGTTAGGAACTTAGGGATTTGTGATGTAATTTTATCATGCAGTAAACATGTAACCTATATAGAATATTATATTCGTAATATTTTGTTTCTGAAATATTAGATGTATCAACCTATGCTTGGGATATTAGAATGTACTAGACTATGTTAGAATATTAAACTGTGTTGTGTATGTGTGTGTATATATATATGAAATCTTCGTGCTGGAATTGGCTTTTTTAATTATTAACTTATATGTATGATGTAAGATAGAGTTTGGGAATGAATATGGTCCTGAGCATAATCTAGAGTGAATTATGTAGTTGATTGTACTAAACATGGATGTGATTGTGGATGAGATGTGATTCAAAATGTGTGCAGGTACATTGTCGATAACTTGGGATCTCCCCGGTGTAGAGGAGACTCTGCTGAAATTTCGTTAGAAATTTTGAAGAGTAAAAAATAAAATAAAATTTTGCTCCGTCTACCCTTTATAGGGGGAAAGATTAATGGAAAAAACTAATAGAAAAATTAGGGTTGTTACAGCAGCAGACACACACAAGAGTGACAAAGCACGCAAGCAAAAGGCCACGCTGTCATTATATCTCCCATATAAGATAACATCCACATTGAGTCCAACCCTCCACCAACCAAAGCTAGCAAAAGGACAAGCAAGAGAAACGAGCTAGAGAAGAACACAACAGCTCAAGCAAACCATTAGACTAGCCAGCTTCAAAAAAACAAAGTGTTCTAGCCAGCTTCAAGAAGCATAGCATACCAAGCTGCAAAAGCAGCAACCAACTCCAGAGCAATGCTGCATTTAGCAGCAACAGAGCCCTGCACCAGGCCACCATGGGAAATCATCCACACATCATCACCAGCAATCCAACCCTGCACCACTGCATAGCTAGTGCACTACTAGGACAGACTCCATCCAATACTCTCCACTAGATTATTCTTAAAATCCTTACCTATGAACCTCTTGCCAATACATCTGAAGAAGAGACTCCTGATGATGAAACTCTTGTACCTTTTGAAAAAATCTTTTTCTGAAGAAGATTCTTTTAACACTTCTTCTATGCCACCACTCCTGATGGATGATCCTCCTCCAGCATAGACATCCAATCCTCAATCCTCACGTACTAGGCAAGAGCCTACCTCTACCACAAGAGTTAGTGTGGATGAACCAGTTAGCAGTGATGATGAAGTAAATCTCAATCCTTATCATTATCAACCCCACATCCATTCTCGAAGTACCGGTGGTTATTTTACTCTTGATGATATTCCACGAGTCAAATGGTGAGACAGAATCCTTGAATTTTATTCATGGCTAACTAGCTATATGCTCAAGGACGATGCAACCTTTAGGGATGCATTATAACAATTCTCTACAAAGTTCTCTGGCACCTTATGGGATTGGTTCCATGCCTTAGGTGATTACAGGCAAATGCAATTTATGAACAGTGCATCTCTTTTTGAAGCCTTAGGCTGGCTCCATTATGAATTCCTTGGGGAAGCTTTAAATGATAAAGAAATAGCCTGGTATGAGTACTTCAAAATGAAGTGTTGTTCCTATTTGAGATCTGATCTTAAAAGACATTTTAAAGAAATGTGCCGACGATACGATATTCTCTTTGGTCCCGATGATCCAACCCTCAAGCATGCCTTTTTGGCATCCATACCTAGTATTTGGCTGATGAAACGTTCAGATTATTCAAAACCATAAAAGAAATTATTGACAACCAATCTCTCGGCACCATATTTCAGGTGTTGGAAGCCCTTAACAAAATGTATGATCAACACAAATATTTTACCAAGATATTACAGCCTGATAAAACTATGCTCCGTGCTTGCAAATGACCAGATTTGCTAATTAAATGCTCAGACAATGCTGATTGCAATTGTTCCATGAAAAAGAAGAAGCATTTCAAGAAAATCCACAGATCTTCTTTTAATGTTCACCAGAAGAAATGGAAGTTCCTCAGATGACGCCATACTAGACACCCCAAACACTTCACTCCTAGCTCTAACCGATGCTTCTTCTGTAAACACAAAGGTCACTTTGCAAAAACCTGTCCATGAAAGAAGGCCCAGTCATTGAAGTTAATTGATTTCCTGGCCCAAAATACAAAGTTCAATCCTAATGCTGATGAAGTTGAATCCTTATTCTCCCTCACGGATGAGCTCACTCCTGATACCATAGTTGCTGTAGCAGATGAAAGTTTTGATGATGAGATCTATGAACTTTACCAAGCCCAACCTACCATTTCTCCTTCACATCCCATACCTTTAGCCCCTGTTACCATTCTTACATACACATATGCTAAGCCCATCAAAGCCATCGTCTTATTTGACACAGAAGCCCACAGAACCATTCTTAACCCTAAAGTTCTTCCACCTCATTGTTGGGTCACCCATAAAGAATACTTCTAAGCCACCAACAATCAAGTTTTCTGCACCCAATTCAAAACTAAAAAGCCTATTACCATACAAATCCTACCACAATGTTAAGTCAAAACCCATGTTCTTGGTTCGCCTTAACCTGGAAAGGATTTAGTTATTGGGTTTGATATTTATTTCAAATCTAAGTTCAGAATCCTTCCTCATGGTATTCAATATAAAGCCCATTTTCTTCCATATACAATGATCCCTTCCCTTTATGAACTTCAACCCTCTCCCACATAAAACATTTCCCTCCTCAAAGCCTAAATTATCCAACACTCATGTTCAAATTCTCATCAAGAATTTCTTGCTAAATGTTCTCATCCATTATGGAAAAATCCACAATTTTTTATTAAGCTCCCTTTCAAGCTTAATGAAGACATCAATCCTATGAAATGTTCAGATTATTTAGGAAAACAAGTTCTTTATTTAAGGCTAAAGAGGCTTTGCCTTCGAGGTTTTCCCTCCCAAGGTTCTGCCCTTCAACATTACACACAACCTCTATATATACTACATTTGAGGCGTTTGCTTACATCACTCATTACATCAGAAAGCACTGAAGTACACTTAATAATGCACCTTTATGATACAAACAATGAGAGACAAACGATAAGCTAATACTAATATCAACCGACAATAGGTTCATGATCTGGAGAGAGATTCTGATCTGATAGGTTATCCTAATCTCGAGTAGTTTGTTTCTTTTTCTTTTGTTTTCTTCTTCCTTTTATTCTCTTTGTACACGTGCATGAGTGTTTGGTCACGTACATTAAGTGGTAGACTTTGTAGGGTATCCTCACCATTTTCAGAAAATATGGCTGAAGAAGATAACCAGTCACTTCATAATGAGAATAACCGTGTTAGGACATTTAGAGACCATATGAATCCCAGAAGAACAAGTGCACCCTCATGAATAGTTTTCCCTCCTGATGCATCCCATTTTAATTTTAAGCCAGACATTATTCAACTTTTACCTTCTTTTCATAGCTTAGATCTAGAAAATCCATACTTGCATTTGAGAGAATTTGAAGAAGTTTGTAACACCTATAATGACTTAAATTGTAGCATGAATACCATTAGATTAAAGCTTTTTTCTTTTTCATTAAAAGATAAAGCTAAAACATGGCTACAAAATCTTAGGTCAGGATCCATTCGTGCTTGGGATGAAATGCAACAACAATTTTTAAAGAAATTTTTTCCATCTCACAAAACCAACTCTTTCAAAAGGCAAATCACCACTTTCACTCAAAAACCAGATGAAACATTTTACCAATGTTGGGATAGGTATCGAGACTTGCTTAATACTTGCCCTCATCATGATTTTGAAACATGGAGATTGGTTTCACAATTTTATGAAGGGTTCACACCTAAAGATAGGCAAATGGTTGAATTGATGTGCAATGGAACTTTTAAAGATAAAGACCCTAATGAAGCAATGGAGTACCTAGACTTGCTAGCTGAAAATGCACAAAATTGGGACACTACGGGTACTTATGAGGCACCAAGTAAAACCCAACCTCATACATCTAGTGGAGGTATGTATAACCTTAGGGAAGATCATGACCTCCAAGCCAAGTTTAAATCTTTAGCTAGAAAAGTCAAGGCACTTGAATTGAAAAAGAGTGATCAATTAAAATCTGTTCAAGACGTTGTGTGTCAAATCTGTGAAACAAATGAACATGCAACCAATGACTGTCCAACTTTGCCTTCTTTCAAGGAATGCCTCTATGAACAAGCCCATGCTTTAAACAATTTCCAAAGGCCCAATCATAACCCATACTCACAAACATACAACCCTGGTTGGAGAAATCACCCAAATTTCAGTTGGAAGAGTGATAACAATAATGCACAAACTTTGCAGCCACCGTTTCAAGCACACTATAATTTCCAAAATTCTTATGGATATGCACCTCCTTATACTGCACCTCCTATAAGAAATCTTGAGGAAACATTGCATGCATTCATTGAAAAGCAAGAGGCAATCAACACTCAACTTGCTCAAGGCATGACAAATTTTAAAGATGCTCTTGAAAAATTCACATCTGCTCTCAGTTTTCAAGAGAAAGGTAAGTTTCCATCTCAACCACAACAAAATCCAAAGGGGCAATACAATGCAAATGCAAGTAGTTCTGGAAGCCAACACATAGATCAAGTCAAATCAGTGATCACTCTTCGCAGTGGTAAGGTTATTGAAAAACCCACTCTTGAACCTTGTGAGAAAGATGATGAGTCAATCTCTGAGGGTAAGGAAGGGGTTGAATTTGAACATTGTGAAGAAAAGACTGATTCTCCGCCAGCACTTCCATTTCCTCATGCCATGACCAAACAAAGGAAAGTCAATCAGAATTCTAAAATCCTTGAAATTTTCAAACAGGTAAGGATCAATATACCTTTATTGGATGCTATTAAACAGGTACCTTCCTATGCTAAATTTTTGAAAGATCTATGCACTGTGAAGAGAAAACTGAATGTGAAAAAGAAAGCCTTTTTAGCCGAACAAGTAAGTGTTATTCTTCATAATAATAATGCTTTGAAATATAAAGACCCTAGTTGTCCTACCATTTCTTGCTTTATTGAAGAACATAAAATTGAAAGAGCTTTACTTGATCTTAGAGCTAGTGTGAATTTACTTCCATATTCGGTTTTTCACAGTCTCAATCTAGGTGAGTTAAAACCAACTTCTGTAACTCTTTTACTTGCTGATAGATCTGTAAAAGTGCCTAGAGGAATAGTTGAGGATGTGTTAGTACAAGTTGATAAATTCATTTACCCTGTAGATTTTATTGTCTTGGATACACAACCTGTTGAAGCATGTAATTCAATTCCTGTTATTTTAGGACGTCCATTTCTTGCAACTTCTAATGCATTGATTAATTGTAGGAATGGACTGATGAAGCTATCATTTGGAAACATGACATTGGAGATGAATATTTTCAACATTTACAAGCAACCTGGAGATGATAATGATTTACAGGAAGTGGACTTTATTAAAAAATTAGTTCATGATCAATTTCAAACCACTTCTAGTGAAATTGAGATTGATGAACCTGACGAGTTGCAAATGGTTTATTTTCAAGAAGAAGCAAAGGCATGTAATTGGAGACCACAAATTGAAGAATTGCCACCACAATCAATTGAGTCTATACCTTCAAGTGTTCAACCACCAAAACCTGATTTGAAGCCATTACCATTCAATCTTAAATACTCATATTTGGGAGAAAATGAAACTTTTTTGGTAATAATCTCTTCCAAACTTAATGCACATCAAGAAGGTAAGTTATTAAAAACTCTGAAAATGCACAAAATTGCTTTAGGATGGACCATAGCTGACATAAAAGGAATTAGTCCTTTGATTTGCACACACAAGATTTATTTGGAGGAAAATGCTAAACCATCTAGAGAAATGCAACGAAGACTTAATCCTAATATGAAAGAAGTAGTGAAAAATGAAGTCATTAAGCTTCTAGATAATGGAATCATTTATCCTATTTCTGACAGCAAATGGGTAAGTCCTACCCAAGTTGTACCCAAAAAGTCTGGAATCACTGTGATAACAAATGAGAAAAATGAGTTAATTCCAACTTAGACTATTACTGGTTGGCGCATGTGCATTGACTATAGAAAACTTAATTTAATGACTAGAAAAGATAATTTTCCTTTACCTTTCATGGATCAAATCCTAGAAAGAGTTGCAGGTCATGAATTTTATTGTTTTCTAGATGGCTATTCAGGTTACAATCAAATTGAAATTGCATTGGAAGATCAAGAGAAGACTACTTTCACATGTCCATTTGGTACTTTTGCATATCAAAGAATGCCTTTTGGGTTATGTAATGCACCAGCCACGTTTCAAAGATGCATGCTTAGCATATTCAGTGATATGGTTGAACGTTTTCTTGAGATTTTTATGGATGATTTTTCTATTTTTGGTGATTCATTTGATGATTGTTTAACTAACTTGGAAAAGGTTTTGAACAGGTGTGAAGAGAAGAATCTTGTACTGAATTGGGAAAAATGTCACTTTAAGGTAACAAACGGCATTGTACTTGGTCACATTATTTCATCGAAAGGAATTGAGGTTGACAAATCTAAAATCGAGCTAATTGCCAACTTACCAACACCAAAATCTGTTAAAGATGTTAGATCATTCTTAGGACATGCTGGTTTTTACAGAAGGTTCATCAAAGATTTTAGTGTAATATCTAAACCATTGTGTAACCTTCTAACAAAGGAAAATGTTTTTGAATGGACTGAACAATGTGAAAAAACATTTGTTAAACTTAAAAGCTTGCTTACTTCTGCTCATGTCATTCAACCTCCTGATTGGTCATTACCTTTTGAAATAATGTGTGACGCTAGTGATTATGCCGTAGGTGTTGTCTTGGGACAAAGAAAAGATAAGAAACCTTATGTGATTTACTATGCAAGTAAAACTTTAAATAGTGCTCAAATGAATTACACTACCACTAAAAAAGAATTACTTGCAGTAGTATTTGCATGTGACAAGTTCAGATCTTATATTGTTGGCTCACCTGTTGTTGTTTTTAGTGATCATGCAGCATTGAAATATCTTCTCTCTAAGAAAGATTCTAAGGCTAGATTGGTGCGGTGGATTTTGTTACTTCAAGAATTTGATATCACAATTAAAGACAAGAAAGGCACCGAAAATGTTGTCGCAGATCATTTGTCAAGATTGACAACTGATTCGATATCTGACATCACACCAATCGATGACTACTTTCCTGATAAATCTTTATTTTATGTCTCTTCAATGCCTTGGTTTGCTAAAAATAACAATTTTCTTGCTTCAGGATTTTTGCCAACTCATTTGGATAACCAAGATAAAAGAAAGTTTTTGAGCGACGTGCAAAACATTTATTGGGATGACCCTTACTTATTCAAATATTTTCCTGATCAAATATTTCAAAGATGCATTCCCGACAATGAGGTAAGTAGTGTCATTAAATTTTGTCACTCTGAAGCATGTGGGGATCATTTCTCGTCAAAAAAGACGACTGCAAAAATCTTACAAAGTGGATTTTACTGGCCCACCATCTTCTATTGACTCTTAAGTCTCATCATAGTGGAGATGTGCATTAGGCAATTCATGATTTATGACCCTATTTTCATAAAGAACAAGCTCATCATAGTCTTGGGAATCTAACTATATATAAAAAAAAAGACCTTGTTTGCTAGTTTTTAAGAAAACTGGATGGGAAGCCTGTCCCCGACCCATAGAGGGCGTTTAAGCCGTTCTTGGACGTAAAACCAAGGAAAGATGTGAGCCACAATCACAACTACCTGTACATCCACGTTTTTTTTTTCAAAAAAAAAAGGGAGAAAGAGAGAAAGACTCTAACCGGCTTCCATATATGTGATATGATTGCATTTTCTTTTTTTCTCATCTATAAAACCTTCTCTTTCTTCCCTTTATTTCTACTCAACCCATACATTCATCAAATACAAAAGTGTGTAGAAATGGCAGGTTCCTCAAGTAATCACATAAACAATATTTGTGTTTTCGGTGGATCCAGTCCTGGGAAAGAAAAGGAGTTTTTAGAATCAACAAATCATCTTGGTCAGGTACTAGCTGAGCGAAAGATTCATTTAGTATATGGAGGAGGCAGCCTTGGGTTAATGGGGGGAGTGTCAATAGCTGCATCTTTAGGAGGTAATCAAGTTTTGGGGGTTGTCCCCAAAGCTTTAGCACAAGGGGACATCATTGAAAAAACAATTGGAGAGGAATTATAGGTCCCCACAATGTCTGATCGACTGAATGCAATGTTTAACCATGCTGATGCCTTCATTGCCTTAACAGGTGGTTTGGGCACATTGGAAGAGATCTTTCATATTTCCTCTTGGGCCCAACTGCACATTCACCATAAACCCATAGGTTTGTTAAATGTTAATGGTTTTTATGATAAGTTGTTGTCTTTTCTTGATCATGCTGTGGAACAGGAATTTCTAACATCTTCAGCACGACAAATCATAATCTCTGCTGCTACTACTAAACAATTGATTGACCAATTACAATCTTTCATCCCTGTAATTAATCCCTCTATGAGTCGCATAAATTGGTCAACTAAGGAAAGCCGTAAAAAGCTTAGATTGGATTTGAGCCTTCGTTTGTAAAAACTTTGTGTCTTTTGGTTTTATTATTGTGTTTGTTGTTTCTTATATTTGTTTAAGTGTGTTTCAGGTTTGTCAGTGTTCATTATTTCAGGTGATGTCTTCTATACTCTATCTTTCTACCTTAAGACATTGAGAACAATGTCTTATTTTGGTTGGGGGGAAAGGGTAGTAGTTGATATTTTAAAAAAAAAAACCTGTGTTTTCTATTTCATAAACTATTTGCAAAACTGTTGTTACTAGGATGGCAGAGTAAAAGGAGTTCTTTTGTTAAAGTGACTCTTGAGACGCATCTTAGTAAACATTCTTAACAGGGTCTATCAGAATACTTCTTGAAATATTCAGGTTTACAAACTCTCGTATTGGTAGCACTTGATTCTGCTCATATGCTCATTTAACAAGTATTTTTAAATCTTCATTTTCACACACACACTTTAACATATGATTGTGGGTTGCACAACGGATCATTACATTATTTATGTTCTTTTGTTAAAGGTAACAACTAAGGGAAAGGGATAGTATATAATTTGCAAAAAAAAAAAAAAAACAATGATAATAAAAAGGTAGATAAGTTTGGTTTCGTAGCCTCCCTAACCTAAGCAATTAAGCCTGAAGGGGTGTTTTAACACTTAATACCCTAAAGTCAACTGACTTGGGAGTTATTGGCCCAGCGCTTGTTACATGGGTTTAGGAGAAAAGCTTAAGGGAATCAAACATTGCACTATCTACGTATCAGTATTTGCAACCCGAGTTGCTAAGCTCGTAGGGGTGTCTCAACACCTAATCCCCTAAGACCAACTGGTCTGGAAGTCATTAGCCTAAAACTCGTTACATGGGTTAAAGATGCATTGTGTTTCAAGTTGTATGTGTATATAAATAAATAAATAAAAAGAAGAAAAAGAAAAAAAAAATAATCCCATCCTAAGGAAGTTAGCCTTAAACATTAGAACAAAAAATTGTTTTTCTTCCAAGTAAAGCCCCATAATTATATGTTGATGTTTTGAGCACAAAAGAAAGGTTTAGTAATATCTTGTTTAAGAGGTATTGAGTAGATATATGAATTTAATGAAAGTTTGTTTATCTGGATAAATTAAAGTAAGTTGAATGATGAATGCCTTGCTTTATGGAATTTGCAAATTGTTTTTCTATTTTAATGCTTTGATTACTAGGGACTAGTAATAAGCTGGTTGGGGGGTGTGATTAGTACTTAAAAGTGCATATTTATCAAGGTTTTATATCATCATTTTGCACTTAAAGTATCAATAACTCCTTAACTAAAGCATGTTTTATAATAACAAGTCTAATACTATAAAATGCCCTAATATATGGTAAATGTTCATCTTAAATGTAGGCCTATCACATAAATCAAAGGATTGATTGATGAATTCAACTACTGAAATTTGTAAAGATAAAGAGAGGGTGAAACTTAGTTAATTATGTCAAGGTGAAAAGGATACACTAATGGTGTAAGAATAAGTATAATATAAACTTAACATGGACCTTAATGTTGGATACTAACATGTTTTATATTTGTTATCTTGTTCACTTTTAATACTTTGCTTGTTAAATGGTTAATCTAGATTTATGTTGTATAACACTTGGTATAACAAATACTTGGCACTTTCATAACCCATATTGTATGGTATAACCAACACCTGAGCTATGAAAGGAACTTGATTTGTTGTTAACATAAGTTATAATCATGAATGCCTGCCACCATGAACAGGTATTAGCTTTATTCGAATAAGATAACTAATGTGATCACGTTAACAATTTATAATCTGATTAGAACCTCCTTTATGTGTGGTTTCCAATTGAGTAATAAAAGTTTATACTATACTTGTTTGAAGTACCATAGTGGATCCTCTAACCTTGACATTTGTTTTTATCATTGTTTAATCCTTACATTAATCTTCCATCTCAAAGTTCTCATTAATTTCTTCCTCTTCCTCTTTTATTATTATTATTAGTATTACTACTACTACTACTACTACTACTACTACTACTATTATTTACATTTTCGTTATATTTTATGTACATTAAGTATGCTCTGTGTTTGATCAATGATCCTGACATTGTTGGTCTTGCCTTGTTCATTCGCATCAGAAATCTATTTATATTATATAATATATCTCTTTGATCTTTTCATCAAATCAATATATAGGCTGGAAACCTGTGACCCAATCTTTTAGATCATTCTCAGGTATAACAACGCCACGTACTGAATATTATTATTGTTGTTGTTGTTGTTGTTGTTGTTGTTGTTGTTGTTGTTGTTGTCATTGTTGTTGTATTGTTATTTATAATTTATACAATTAACCTCTCTGTGGTTCGACCCCGGTCTTGCCGGGTTATTTATTACTTCGACACTCTTGCACTTGGAAGAAGACATCAAGCTTTTGGTTGTGTCAAGTTTTTGTTTGCCTTACAAGTCACGGATTTTAGTTATGGTTAAAGGGGATCGCTAGATGGGATCTCAATTTAGCCCAACCACACGGATTTTAGTTCTGGTTAAAAGGGATCGCCAGATGGGATTTCAGTTTAGCCTAACCATACAGAGTTTGGTTCTAGCTAAAGGGGATCGCCAGATGGGATCTCAGTTTAGCCCAACCACACAGATTTTGGTTATGATTAAAGGGGATTGCCAAATGGGATCTCAGTTTAGCCCAATCGCATAAAGTTTGGTTTTGGTTAAAGGGGATCGCCAGATAAGATCTCAGTTTAGCCTAACCACACGAATTTTGGTTCTGGTTAAAGGGGATCGCCAGATGGGATCTCAGTTTAGCCCAACCACACCACACGGATTTTGGTTCTGGCGATGGGATCTTAGTTTAGCCCAACCACATAGATTTTGGTTATGGTTAAAGGGGATCGCCAGATGGGATTTCAATTTAGCCTAACCACACAGAGTTTGGTTCTGGTTAAAGGGGATCGCAAGATAAGATCTTAGTTTAGCCCAACCACACAGAGTTTGGTTTTGGTTAAAGGGGATCGCTAGATAGGATCCCAGTTTAGCCCAACCACATGGATTTTGGTTCTGGTTAAAGGAGATTGCCAGATGGGATTTTAGTTTAGCTTAACCGCATACAGTTTGGTTCTGGTTAAAGGGGATCACCGGATATGATCTCAGTTTAGCCCAACCATACGGATTTTGGTTCTGGTTAAAAGGGATCGCTAGATGGGATCTTAGTTTAGCCCAACCACACAGAGTTTGGTTCTAGTTAAATGGGATTGATAGATGGGATCTCAGTTTAGCCCAACCGCACAGAGTTTGGTTCTGCTTAAAGGGGATCACCAAATAAAATCTCAATTTAGCCCAACCACATGGATTTTGGTTCTGGTTAAAAGGGATCGCTAGATGGGATCTCAGTTTAGCCCAACCAAATAGAGTTTGGTTGTGGTTAAAGGGATCGCCAGAAAGGATCTTAGTTTATCCCAACCACATAGATTTTGGTTCTGGTTAAAGGGGATCGCCAGATAGGATTTCAGTTTAGCCCAACCATACAGATTTTGGTTCTGGTTTAAGGGGATCGTCAGATGGGATTGCTGGAGGGGATCTTAGTTTAGCCCAACCACACAGAGAATTTTAACTTTGGTTAAAAAAAAAGAGGAGGCCCCAAGATCGGGTTCTCAAGATAATCAAGTTTGGATCATTAGTCCCTGGTTGAAGGGAGATTGCGGTAAAGATAGAATTTCAGATCAGCTAAGTTTTGAGAAGATCAAGATTAAAAGTTTAGGTTTGTTTATCTTTACAAAACTTACTACGCAAAGTCTTTGCTCCGTAAGTATTGTAAAGAGGAGGCATATGTTATTGCCCATTTTTAGGTCCCCGCACAAATAATAATAATAATAATAATAATAATAATAAACATTATATATATATATATATATATATTCGGAAGGAATCCAAAAAATAAAAGGAGTAAGAAAAGGATGTTGGAACGCCAATAAATAGCTAGAAATTGGTTGAGGAAGTTAAAAAATACAAGAATTAAAATTTAACAATATATTTTTAATTGATGAAAGTCTTGTTAACAAGGAAAATTCAATTTTTGAGGAAGAAAAATCCAAAATCAGATGTCTATGGACTCAATTAAATTTTATCTAAGGTTTAATTAAATTTATAGAGGGTTTGATTGCAAGAAAAATTGATTTTTAAGTCAATTTAGGCTTTTATTGGAAGAACTTAAAGTTCTGGGGTCCAATTATAATTTTGAAGAGTTGATTTGGTCAAATTAGGGGCTTAATTGCATAATTATTGAAGTTTGATAGCCAATTAGGGACTTAAGTGAAACAATCCGAAACCAAGAACCAAATCAGAAAAGGCACTAAAATTAAGGGATCCAATTACAATTTTTCCGGGGGGCTTGATTACAAAATTGCAAAAAATTCATTGACCAAATCAGAAGCATCTATTTGAATTTTGAAACGGCGTCGTTTACTGGACACTATTCATTGTCTCTTCCATGTAGCCGTTTTCAGCAATAAAGGCTGAGACGTTTTCTGTAGCAAAGGCGCTGAATGGTGTCCGTTATGGAGCATGCTTTAAGGCTGTAATCACTCTGCATGCGGATTAGAAGCCAAACATTACCACCGCAGGGCATTCTCTGGCCTATAAAAGCCAGAGAAAAACAATGACCGTGGAAAAAAAAAGGAAAGGAGACGAGACAGAGTAGGCAGAGAAAAAACAGAGAGGGGAGAGCGTGAGGAAGGGAAGAGGAGAAATAATAGAGAGGGCAATACAAGAGAAAAAAAGGGAAACACGAAGCAAGGCTGAAAAGAGAGGAACAGAAGAGCAAAAGGAAGAGAGAAGGAGAGATTGCACGGCAAAGCAGAGAACACAGCACCACTATCGTCTTCACCTCTCCAGAACCAGATATGTGCACTTCCCTTCTTAATCCCTGCAATAGAAATAATGAATGTTAGTATGTAAAAAAAAAAAAAAAGAGAACGTAAAGGAGCCAATACCAGAAATCAATATCTCCAGTTGCAGCATTCTGTTCTTGCCATCTACAAAAAGGAGTATGAACAGTGCGAAGGTAATTTACGCATGTATGAATGACTGAGGTTTGGTCACTGGCTTGTGCCAGTGACCAGGCTGGGCTGGCTAGGTCCAACCTAGCCACGCGGGGTGGCTCGGTCCAGCTCAAAAAAAATTCTTCAAAAAAATTATTTTAAATTTTTTTGATTTTTCAAAATTTTTTTACTATATTTTGATCAATATTGGTTTGTATTTTTATACTGTAAAGATACAAATCCGATATTAAAATAATTGGTTTTTGTCAAAATATTTTTTTTGAATAAAATAATAAAATCTTTTGTTTCATGCATACGACCAAGTCTCTCAAAAATAAAAAAAAAACATCATATTGTATTTTCATACAACAAAGAAAATTTCAAAAATATGTATCAACATGCATTTTAGCTTTAATAACCAGTTTATTAAAGTCACGAGAACTAGGCCAATATTTCAAAATTCCAAAAAAAATATTATTTTGTTTTCTTTTAGTATCTGGGGTTACGACCTTATACGTAAGACGTATTCCGGATATTAAATTCTTTTGCTGATATTAGAACAATTAGGTTTTACCGATAAGATAAGGATCTCCTTAACGAGGATGACTTTTTTTAAACCATAAACGAACCAACAACTAGAAAACATGAAAAAACCTTATATTTTATCAAATAATAAAACAATGCAGCTTACCTTAGGTAGGGCATATTTAGGGTGCTAATACCTTCCCTTTACGCAACCAATCCCCGTACCCGATCTCTGAGACCAGTTAGATTTCTAGTGACCAAAATATAAGATGGCGACTCCCATTCTTGCTTTCCACATATAAGAGACAAGAATTCCTTGTCTCCCCTCATTTTTCCTGATTTTTCTAATGATACCAACACCTAGGATTTGAGAGTGGATGTTTTCGCCGCACACGTGCGACAAATATCATCAAGATAATATGCAAACTTAAGATGATATTTTCTCTATTATTTTTTGACTCAATGGAGCATTCACCTATACATTTACCATATGAGGCAAAAGTTGGAGTACCGGTCCAGTATAGATGGATATATCTATTTGAGAGGTTATATATTATAGTTGCAATGTAATTCATAATTAAAAGTATATTCATTGTTTTTCTTAATTGAAAATTTTTGTATAATTCATAATAAATATACTTGTTCAATCTTAAGAAAAGGGTTAAGGACAAGACACATGTTGAGACTTTAATATGTGAGGCCTAAATTGTTGAGGAGATATCAACATCTATCTCGTACTATTTCAAACCTCATTAAGAACGAGAATCAACCGCGTTCCACGACATGATGATGGTGATGAAGTACCTTCCATTGAGAACTTGTCAATATTCTCCAATCCTGGATGACCAACACCTAAAAATGCTGCAAGGAGAAGATATTTGTTTGAAATAAAGTTTAGACAAGCACACAATTATATTCTATTTAATTGTGATGAGTTGAGACCTTTTATTCAATAAGTATATGTACTACTTAAACTTTGTCAAGAATGTACTATTTATACATTGTAATATCATAAACTCATATAATTTAGAACAACCTTGTAGGCAACATCGACAATATTTACTGTCTAATAATTCACAGCTGACCGAATCCCAAATCTTTCAATTACAATGATGCAGAACGCTTGGCAGGGGAATTTGAAGCACAAATTGATAGATGCATAGTGAAGAAGAAAAGGTCATGAGTATTGTACGCTAAGATTTAAATAACATACAATAGGTATAATTAATCATGCATGTTACAAGTAGAATAAATAGACAACGTAAGCATTGCCTTACAAGCACTTGGTATTCCAAAATATTCAATATAGTCTTTGAGACTTTTCTCATATTTTTGGTTGATTCTAGACAAACTTTTGAGGGTAAATGTAAGGATCCCTCTATTAATTTTCTTTGCTTCAATTGGTATCAGAGCAGGTTTGCCTTGGCTCGATGGCGAATGACCCGAACAATAATCGACCCCTTCCTGGTGGGGAACTAGTTTCCAGGAGAGAGTTTGACGCTCTTGCTACGAGCGTTGAAGAGATTCGGCAATTGCTTCTTAACATGGGAAACAACAACAATGAACAAGATAACCGACATGGTGGCGACTGAGGCAACCACAATGGTCGTCGTCAACGGGAGGAGATTGAATCGAATTCTGAGGAGGAGATGGAACGTCCCGAGAACCCATTTGCTGCTAATCTAAATAATCAACAACCCATTGAAGATTATCGGATAAAGACCGACATCTTTTATTTTAATGGCCATCTATCCATTGAAGGATTTTTAGATTGGCTTGTGGAGGTAGAGAGATGTTTTAAGATTATATTGGTACCAGAGGAGAGGATGACTAAGATATCAACTTTTCATTTAAAGGGGAGTGCAGCTATATAGTGGGATAATTTGCAGAAGTCACGGCAAAGGCAGGCCAAACAATCAGTCAAGACATGGTGTAGGATGAAACAATTGATGATGGACCGTTTCCTTCCAGTAGATTATGACCAGCATCTCTATCACCTCTACCATAATTGTACCCAGGGAAGCAAGGCAGTAGAAGATTATACTGACGAGTTCCTATGGTTGGCAGAGAGAAATTCGTTGAATGAGACTCAAGGGCAGATGGTATCAAGATGAGTTAATGGATTAATTATGTCAATACAGGATAAAATCGGGTTTTCTAGGACATCCATGAGGCTCAAAATATGGCTATGAAGGCACAACAGTTAGAGAAAAACCTGAAAGAACGTGAACTAAAGGAGAAAAAAATGAATTATTGTAACAACAATAATTACCCAAGGAAGGCAGCATATTCTTATGTTCCTAACAAAGAGAAGAAAATGGTCCAGCCGATCCAAAGAAATAATTATAAAGGGCAAAATTACAGAGGATAGAGCAGTTAGAACAATGACATAAATCAGAATCGAAATCAGAGACCAAACCATGGACCATACGCTAGAGCAACTGGTGATGTTTGCTATAGGTGTTTCCAGCCTGGCCATTGATCCAATAATTGTCCCAAGTGGAAGCAAGCCAACCTTGTAGAAGGAACCAAAGAAGCTAATGATCATAGTGGAAATTATGATGATGATTATGATGGGGCTGAGTTTGCATATGAAGATAATAATGAGGTTGTAAATTTGATGATGAATTGTACTGCTATTAAAGAAGACGAAGTGCTCAGCATAGTGCTACAACGAGCTCTCTTTTTGCCTAAACAAGAAGGATAGAGGAATCACATATTTCGTTCCTTATGTTCTATTGAAAACAAGGTGTGCACATTGATTGTAGATGGTGGCAGCTGTGAGAATTTTGTGTCACAAAAGCTGGTTGATTATTTAAAACTTACAACAGGGAAGCATAAGAATCCTTATATGTTAGGGTGGGTGAAGAGAGAACCATTAGTAAAGGCGACAGAAGCATGCAGGGTTCCTCTTTCTATTGGTAAGCATTACAAACATGAGATTTAGTGTGATGTAATTGATATGGATGCTAGCCATGTATTACTAGGAAGGCCTTGACAGTTTGATATTGATGCTACCCATAAAGGGCGTGATAATGTGTTTATCTTTGAGTGGGGTTCTCATAAAATTGCACTTGCTCCTGTTGATCAATCTGGAAAATTAGAAAAACCATAAGCTAGGAGTTCAAATTTTCTAGGTATCTCCAAGAATGGCCACGAGTTTGAAGACATTATTAAAGAAGTTGGATTCATGTATCCAATTGTACTTAAAGGGCTTATGATGACAAATGTTGTTTCAAGTCACGTTCAAAAAGAAGTGCAGGAAATTTTGAGCGAGTATGAAGATCTGGTTTCTAAAGATTTACCAGCACAACTTCCTCCTATGCGAGATATTCAACATCAGATTGATTTAGTCCCTGGAGCAAGCCTACCTAATCTTCCCTATTATCGGATGAGTTTGAAGGAAAATGTGATCTTGAAGAAGAAGATCGAAGAGCTACTGAAAAAAGGATTTATTCGTGAGAGCATGAGTCCTTGTGTAGTTCCTGTCTTGCTAGTGCCAAAAAAATAAAACACTTGGAGTATGTGTGTTGACAGTAGAGCCATTAATAAAATCACCATCAAATATAGATTTTCAATTCCGCGGTTGGAGGATATGTTGGATGTCCTCGAGGGTTCCAAGGTGTTTTCGAAAATTGATTTGTGTAGTAGCTATCATCAGAATCGAATTAAACTAGGGGATGAATGGAAGACGATATTTAAGAGCAATGAAGGTCTGTATGAATGCACCAAGTTCTTTCATGTGACTCATGAACCAGGTTTTACGTCCTTTTACTAGGTCATTTGTAGTTATGTATTTTGATGATATTCTAATTTACAGTAAAAACAAAGAAGAACATTTGGTGCATTTAAGACAGGTTCTGGATGTTTTGAAATAGAAAAAGCTTTATATTATTTTGAAGAAGTGCACATTCTTCATAAATAAATTACTATTTTTGGGGTATATTGTTAGCGAAGATGGAATTCATATGGATCAGGACAAAGTACGTGCAATCAGAGAATGACCAACTCCAAAGACTATAAGTAAGTTCCATAGTTTCCATTGCCTTGATACTTTTTATAGGCGTTTTGTACGAAACTCTAGTACCCTTGCAACCCCTATTACTGAATGTCTCAAGCAATGGAAGTTTCATTAGGGTGAAGCATATGATAAAAGTTTTGCGTTGACTAAAGAAAAGCTTAGCACTGCACTAGTTTTGGCCCTTCCCAATTTTGAAAAGATATTCGAAGTCAAATGTGATGCAAGTGGATTGGGAGTGGGAGCTATGTTGTCTCAAAAGAAAAGACCAGTGGCATTCTTCAATGAAAAATTAAGTGAAGCCCGTCAAAAGTGGAGTACTTATGATTAGGAATTTTATGTAGTTGTGCGTGCGTTGAAGCAATGGGAGCATAATCTAGTGCAACGAGAATTTGTTCTTTACACTGACCATAAAGCCATGAAGTTCATCAACAGCTAGAAGAGTGTGAGTAAAATGCATGTCAAATGGGCCACTTTCCTTCAGAAGTTTCCTTTTGTGATTAACCATAAATCTCAATCTCTCAATCTGTTGTTAATGCTTTGAGTCAGAGAGCAGACTTGTTGATTACTTTAGCACAAGAGATTCTGGGATTTGAATTTTTAAAGGAGTTATATAAAGCTAATCTTGATTTCAAAGAAGTTTGGGTGAAGTGTGCTCAGAGTCAACCTGTTTCAGACTACCATATGAGAGAAGGATATTTGTTTAAAGGCAACAGGTTATGCATTCCCAGCTCATCCTTACGAGAGAAGCTTATTCAAGATATTCATAGAGGTGGATTTAGCGGGCACCTAGGAAGAAACAAAACTATTGTAGGAGTTGAGGAATGTTATTTTTTGCCTTAGTTGAAGAAGGATGTTGGCAAAATTATGAGAAACTGCTATGTTTGTTAGGTGTCAAAGGGTCAAGCTTAAAATACTGGTTTTTATATGCCTTTACCGGTTCCTAGCGATATTTGGCAAGACTTGTCCATGGATTTTGTGTTGGGGCTTCCTCGAACCCAAAGTGGGGTTGATTTTGTGTTTGTTATGGTTGATAGATTCTCTAAGATGGCACATTATATAGCTTGTAGAAAGACTTCTGACGCTACTCGCATAGCTAAACTGTTTTTCAGGGAGGTGGTGCATTTGCATGGTGTACCCAAAACTATTACATCTAATCGTGACACCAAATTTCTGAGTCACTTCTGGATTACTCTATGGAAGCTCTTTTGTACTACATTAAAGCGTAGCAGTACAACACATCTACAAACAGATGGCCAGACAGAGGTGACTAATAGAACGCTTGGCAATATGGTTCAAAGTGTTTGTATTAATAAACCAAAGAAGTGGGATAATACCTTGTCGCAAGTGGAGTTTGCTTACAATAACATGGTTCATAGTGCCACATGAAAGTCTCCTTTCTCTTTGGTATATACTTCAGTTCCTAACCATGTCGTTGACTTGGTAAAACTTCCCAAAGCTCATGAAGTTAGCATAGGAGCTCAACATATGGCTAAAGACGTTATTGAGGTTAAAGAAGAAGTGTGAGATAAGCTGGAAAAAACCAATGCTAGGTATAAAGTTGTTGCAGACAAGCATAGGCATGCTAAAGTTTTCAATGAAGGAGATTATGTGATGGATTTTTCTCAGAAAGGAGCGATTCCCTGTTGGAACCTACAACAAGCTGAGGTCGTACAAGTATGGACCTTATAAGATTTTGAGGAAGATTAATGATAATGCCTATGTTATTGAACTGCCTGCATCTATGGGAATTTCAAGCACTTTTAATGTTATAGATTTGTATGAGTATCATGAAGATGAAGCTCTTTATTCTGAAGATAACTCAGAGGCGAGTTCTTTCAAAGTGGAAGAATTTGATGCAGAATGTTTGGTAGGGGAATTTAAAGCACAAATTGATAGGTGCATAGTGAAGACAAAAAGGTCATGAGTATTGTACGCTAAGATTTAAATAGCATTCAATAGGTATAATTAATCATGCATGTTACAAGTAGAATAAATAGACAACGTAAGCATTGCCTTACAAGCACTTGGTATTCCAAAATATTCAATACAGTTTTTGAGACTTCTCTCATATTTCTGGTGGATTCCAGATAAACTTTTGAGGGTGAACGTGAGAATCCCTCTGTTAATTTTCTTGTTGTGTCATACAAGATGAACAATTTGCCACGTGGTTCAAAGCACATGTAAGTACAATTATAAACTCATTATCTCTTGCAAGGTTACTATACTTTAATATTACATAATTCTTGTTTATTGATTATTGTTGTACTTGATAGACAAGGTTCATTAAATGGGAGGAAGTGTTGGTATTTCATTATCTTTACTAAGCTTGGGTCCTAAAAGAAAAGTTAAGTGTTACAATTTGTCAATGGATATGTGTTTCATATTAAAGAATACGGGTATGGAAGAAAGATATACAACAATGCTGTTTGTGTTAAGGGATTGAGTTGTAGTGAGTTTGAAGTTGACTATTATAGTAAATTAGAAAAGATCGTCGAATTACAATAACATAACGAGCAGAATAGAGTGTTTTTATTCAAATATTACTGGTATGACACCACTGACAGAGGAATCAAAGTAGATCCTCATTATGGTGTGCTTGAAATCATCTCAAAAGCTAGACTATGCAATGTAAACAATGTCTTTGTTTTTGCAAAACAATGCCACCAAGTTTATTACACATACACCCCTTCATTTAGAAAGGACTGATCAAGAGTTGATTGGTAGTCCATTTTAAAAACAAAATCCAGGGGTGATGTCGAGGTTGTTCAGGATGAGAACGAAGACACAAGTATGCGAGATGAAGTCTTTCAAGTTAGTGAATTGCCATATCGAGTTGCTCCTTCGATTGACTTATAAGAAAATTTAAATTTTCATGTTTTCAATGATAATTTTGTTGATGTTGACGCAGAGGAGTTGAATGTTGTTATGAGCTCTAGCGGACAAGCAAATGTTGGTGAAGATGATGATGATATCCACATTGAAGAGTGCGATAGAGATGATGAAGATTCAATTGACGATGAAGAAGAAGAAAATTCTGACTAACTATTAGAACACGAGAGTGTAAAACATTTTCTTATAATGTAATATTATGGATGATATTTTGTAATACGAAATATTTATTTTATAATTGTTCACTGTTGTTATTGTGTTGTGCTGAAGTTTGTAAATTAAGCATTTGTAGGAGGATTAATAGGCAATACAAATATAATTTGTTACGCATAATGCGTCATCACCAATGTTCATATAGACGGATACCGTCAGTTGGTATTTTACAAAGAGTTACTGCATTTGCCATTATCACTGATGTCTATACAGACAGACAAAATTTGTCGGTATTTTACAAAGAGTTGCAAAATATTTACTGCATTAGCCACAATCACCAATGTCTATACAGACAGATATCGTCTGTTGGTATGTTACAGAGGTGTGACAGTTAGAGTTCTATGTTGGTGCAATTGACACAAACCGATAGACTCACCGACGGACTGTGCAAATTTCAAAGCATGGGCATTAATGGCTCTGTAACCGCGTGTATATACTGACGAATTGTGAAAATTCTAGAGGGTCATTTAAAAATTTTAGTGTGAAATTCAAAATTTACCGATGGACATTTGAAAATTCATCGACGAAATAATTAAAAATAATATTATTTAAATATGTTGTCGGTAAAAATACAGTATAAATCTCAGCGACCGCCCCTTCAGTTCATTTTCCTCTTCTTCATTTCTTCAGCTTTCAATCTCTAATTCTCTCTATTTTCTTATCCTTTAATCTCTATTTATGGTTCTATTTTTATCTTCAACAAATTAAAAGGTATGTATTGTGATTCAATATATGTAATGATTTTATTAACAATATATTTTTTTTTTGTATTGTATGTAGATAAAGTCTAGAAATAAACACACTATTAAGGTAAGCATTTTTCATTCCTAAAGCCTATAGTTTTTTTTTTTTTTAATTTTTTGCCTATTTTATTGTTTTTATTGCCATAATAATTGATTATCTTGTTGAATTTTAATTGTTATTCTTGAATTTACCTTGTAATAGTAATTGAAAATATAGGATTAAATTTAATTATTTTATCTCAATTTTACTAAATTATTGCTTGATATGTGTTTGATTATTTCCATTAATTTTAATTATTATTGATGAATTTCTATAGATGTTGGTTGAATATATAAAATTAAATTTTTTTTTTGCTTTATTTTTTTGTTAAATTTGTATAGATGTTATGTTATATATAAGATTTTTCAATGGAGTCAATTGGTTTGTGGCTATTGTCAATATTTGCAGGTTTGAAAACTTTAGGTAGTCTTCAGTATAAGGGAGGTGTTGCTGATTTTTTTTTTAAATATTGAAATTTAATTATGTAAGTATTCGTATAAATTTATGTAGATGTGTAGAAAGAAATCAACAACACATCATTAGCATACGGTTGCAGCTAGTTCTTCTAGCAGAGAGGATGACTTATCCTTAAGTGTCGATCAAGAAGAGGCACTTCCGCCTACTCGTGATGTTGTCTCTTCCAGCGCAATTTCACAGCACAGAGGCAGTGTGCCTTCAAAATGGGGTCAATTCACCCGCAAGTACCAGACACATTGAAAGGACAACATTTCAATGTAAGTTTGTTTCGATTTTAGTTTTTTGTATACTTATAACATAATTTATGAACAACTAATTAATATTTTATTATTTTTATTTATTTTCAAGTTCACAAACATTAAGGCCGCCCGACTAATAACATCGGCATTTAAATCGTTGATGGAGATTCCATTATTTCAATGGAGTCAGCTTTCCAGACATCTTGATTGGAGACCTTATATCAATGCATGGTTTCGAAGATTTCAGGTAGGTGTTAACTTCTAATTTCCAGTTTATTTTAAATAAATTATTTATACATAATATAAATTTGAGCGGGATAGCGCGCATGACAATGTTGCGAGGAGGGTGTGGGAGGGTCACCCGACAACTAGGTAACATCGAAAACAATATAATTTTTTGTTTTATAATTTTATATTTTAAAATCAAATTTGTCACTATGGAAGTAGGTTGTGTGATTTTTGGTATGACACAAAAAAAAAGCCAAAAAATATGTGAGAGGTAACGGTCTACAGGGCTGGAATGACATGACAGTTTGGAGAGATTTCAAACTACCATACATCCTGGGGGATACATGGCTGCAATATATTGAACACGTGACGTCTAAGCGATTCACACGACGCTCACAGTTTGGTTCCGACAATCGGAACCGGCAAATTCATGGTTCAATGACCAAGCACACCGGCGGCTCCGTTCCGTTAAGTGCACATGCAAAATGGATGGTATGATTAATTTAAATAAAATATATCATTAATTAATTTGTTGTTACTTATAAATATATTTAACTTGCAACATTTTTTTTCTTATAGGCTACGTCTCTTAAACGTGAGCCAAGCCCAATAGAGCTGTTTATAGAGACGCACGTGCGGAGTGCAGATTGCCAAAAGGGGGTGTAACAGTTCGTTATCAACTGCACTCAACACTTCATGGTATGTTCGTTCAACCATTTTATTTCATAAGTTATTATTTTCTTGAATTGAATATGATGATTTATTTTATAATTTTCAAGAGACCTCTAATAGCCGGTTGAGGGAGATATATGAGGACGATCCTTCAACCCATCCGGATTTGTGGATGGAGGTAGGATCATCTGGTGGACTCAATAAAAATCAGGTGTACGAGCTTTCCAACACTATGGTCGAGAACTTGCGGGCGGGCCGGCTGTAGTGTCTCAACTATTGGGAGCTCTCAATCAATATTGAGCACCCATTTTGAGGAGTTCATGGCCTTGAAACAACAATATGAGCGACTTTCAGCGGATTTGAACAACTCCGCCAAATGATCATGGACATTAGATCATAGATGAGTGATACATGTGCGCTCTCTTTTTGGCCATTTGGTCCTGAGAACAACCAACCTCCTCCTCCTCTAGTTCCGTCATTATTCTAGTTTAATTTTTTTTTGGAAACACATTAAATTTGTAATGAATATTTGGATGAATATTATTTAACTTTATTTTTATATTTTTAATGTCTCATACAATTTTATTTGCATAATTGGTTTTTTTACTATTAATTTATATAATTTTATATTATTTATTCTATATAATTTTTTATTTTTTTTTTAAATCACAACCGACGGATTTCCAGACGGACGTAGTCCGTTGATATTTTACAGAAAGTTGAAAAATATTTACTGCATATACCACTATCACCGACGTTTACACCAATGGCCAAAGACCATCAGTATTTTACAGAGAATTGCAAAATATTTATTGTCTATGCCATATTCACCGACAGAACTTTTCCTTCGGTGAGTTACCACTGGAAATATAGACTGAATTATTCCGTCAGTATATTTCTAGTAAATATTTGTTTTGGCGTGTTTTTTTCTATCTATATGACCATCAATGTTTATTTTTTTTTACGGACAGAATTAGCAATAAAAAGATAAATTATTGATGATCTATATGCCAACAGATAATTTATGTCAGTGACTTTTACAGACGGAGTGTGTTTTTTACACCGACGAACTAAATCCTTTGATAAAACTGTTAACGACCGCGTCCTTCGCATTGATCGCGTCGAGAATCACCACCACAAGAGCCATTATGAAGGCATAATCAATATTAGGTATAATGGCGAGAGTGTGTCTTCCATGCACCTGCGTTCACATAATAAGAAAAATACTGGCATGAGATATTAATTATGAAGACAACTTTCTTGATTAAAACAATAATCGGTTTTAATGTAAATGATGTAATGCAATCTGGGGTATTTCTACAACAGCCTCAGCCACAGCCACAGACATAGAATATATTAAAATGATAGATACTTGTAAAGATGAAATTAATTTTATCATTTTAATTTAGTTTAGTATTGTTCAAAATCTTTTATTTTATATAAATGTTATTATATGTTTGTAATTTTTTTATAATTCATGTACAATAAATTAAAAAAATATTATATCTTATTATATTAATTTTAATCCTCTTAATAAATAATCCTAACTTCGCCCTCGTATAACTAGTCATGGATGAGAAGATGATGTTGGTTAAATTTATTAAATATTGCCATATTTCATAAATAAGTTTTGTTAACGTTACTTGTGCAAGCATGGTATTGGAATCTCCAAAAAGTATAGAGCAGGAACTCTCGCTGTAGCCTTCTTTGACCTTGAAATCAGGGACCTCTCCTTTGTTATTACCCAAGAATACGCCAACTCAGTCTTGAATTGGAACAGCTTTGATTTCTTGGCTGTGAAAAGCAAATCAGTCTCCTCCTTGCTTTCTCCTCTAAAAGCCTCGCACCTGTCATGCATGGTCCTTATCTGGAGAAGATTATAAATTAAACACGCGGTAAGAAATTGATATCGGATTGACTCTTATCGTTGTTGTGATGGTTAGATTGAAAAAGAAGATAACAAATGACAGAGAGCAATTAAACATACCTTCTGCCTGAGATGGACAAGGGTGTTACCGGCTGCATCTTTCAGAAAACGACGATCATGTAGGCTTAATAGTTTACTATTGACCTGGAAGATGAGGGTGCCATTAATGTCAGACACCTTAAAATCACTGTTGACGGCGAGGTCAACAGGGTACTGTGCCAGGTACTGTGGCCCTATTACCACCACTGGATGCTCCATAGGCGGGTATGTTCTCATAGCTGGAACGGGGTTGAATAGTGCTTGCCCAGTAGCCATAATCACAGAAACAAAATATTACTCCAAGAAATAAACAGAAAGAAAAATAGCTAAATTTGCTTGACACTAATAAAATAGTTGTGGATTGATTTATTAGCAATGGCCCCTACTCCCCTCCTTCTCCAAGCTTAACAAAATTCGTTATGGACTGAATATAATAATTTCATAAGTTATCCTTGAAATTATAAATTTTATTCAAATTTGAAAATCAGTTAAAAACCACTTTTACGTTTAAAAAAATACTATAAGAATTCTTTTTGTGCTTAAAATATCTTTAATTACTTTTAAGTAAAAGGTAGTTAAATTAAAGACCTTAAGAAAAGAAAATCTTCTTAATTAAAAAAAATATAAAATTAACTTTTCGGTAGGTGAACAATGTTAACTTCGCTGTTTTTTTTTTAAATAATATTGTTTTAATTGATTGAGGTCAACTGATATAAATTAGGTTTAATAACTTTGAAAATGATAATATATAATAAAACTCCAATTTTTCAAAATTACGTAGGTAGCTTTCTTTGGCAGTTAGTTGCTTAAAAAAAACTGATATTATGCATGACTGAGAATATGACACTGATGCAGAGCCGGTTAGAACATATGAGTAATTTGAACAATGACTCAGGGTCATTACTTAATAAAAAAAATAAAAATTTTCATAACTTAATAAAAAAATTTCAAATACAAAATAAAAATTGCTCAAGACTCCACTTTTTATATATACATATAAAAATAAAAAAATATTTCTTAATTTTATTTTAAAAAAATTCCATTTATAATTTTATCTAAACCCATGTTCACCTTAAGCCTGCGCATAGGCGCTGATTTCCTTGTGTTTTTTTTAGTGGATGAGAGGAAATCTAAGACACAATTTAGAACAATTTTTTAATTTACATTATATAAAGTAAGCGTGGACCAAGTTCTTATATAACCTTTGTTCCTTTGTCACTCGGGATGTTTTGTCTAAAATAATTATTTTTTATATTAATATTGTCGCACCCGACATCATAGTAGCCTTAAAATATTTATCTTTGTTATGGAAAAAGAATAGATTTCTGACATCTTATTCTTTTAGAAAAAAGATCTTATTTAAGGAGTTGTCACCTAGTATTATGGTCACTAGGAACCCTAACTGGTCAATAGAGATTCTATGGTACGGGACTGGTTACGTAAAAGGAAAGATATTATCACCCTTTAAACGTTCTGCCTGCGGCAGACTGCATGGATGATTTTGTCTTAAATTGCTAAATATTTATTAGTTTATGCTCTGATGGTTTGTTTATAATATTCCTAAATCTGGCGCTAGGGAATATTCGACTACGGATACTTCCAACTCTGGCATTGGTAAATATTACGTAGCTATAAAATAAATTCAGATCAATATTTTTATTCTATCTCTAATGCTAGTGAATAAACAAATAAAATAAATTTATTTTTACGCATGCACATATTTTTTATTTTTTAGCTAAATAAAATAAAATACATTGAATAAAAACAATATAAGTTTAAACCGCTATTTTTATTCCTGACTCTAGCGTCAGTGAATAAACCAATAAATTTATATTATTTTTATTTATGCATACACATTTTTTATTATTTTTTATTTTTCCTACTTTTTATTTTTCTATTTTTCTATATTTTTATTTTTTGGACTGGGCCCCCCTCAGCCCACATGGACTGGGCTGGATCCAGCCAGCCCGGCCCGGTCACTGGCCCAAGCCAGTGACCCAGCTGGGCAACATAAAGCACGCGTGAATTAAATCACGCGTGCATGTGCAGATGAAGGGAGTGAATTAAAATGAAAAGTGGGGGAAGTGAAGCCTACTTACCTGGTTCTGGAAACACCGAAGGCAGCAGCAATGTTGGTTCTGGTCATGGTGGCTTTCCTCTGCTTAGGTTCTTCCCTTCTGCTTGTCTCCTCCTGCCTTTTATGCTTACTGTTTTCTCTTGGTGTCCTGCGTCTCCTGCCTCTTTTCTTCGTCCTCTGCTCGTGGCTCTTTTTCTTTAGCCTCCTCTGTTTCTTTGAGAAGAAACAGAGGAACGAAAGTCTGCTCGTGGCTCTCTTCTCGTCTCGGTATTATGTCTGTTTGGAGGGGGAAGGGGCTGGCGCAACCGGAGACGAGGTTGGCGATCCTGTGTTGGCTGGCCAATGTGCCTCACTGTTTTCTCTCGGTGTCCTGCGTCTCCTGCCTCTTTTCTTCGTCCTCTGCTCGTGGCTCTTTTTCTTTAGCCTCCTCTGTTTCTTTGAGAAGAAACAGAGGAACGAAAGTCTGCTCGTGGCTCTCTTCTCGTCTCTGTATTATGTCTGTTTGGAGGGGGAAGGGGCTGGCGCAACCGGAGACGAGGTTGGCGCTCCTGTGTTGGCTGGCCAATGTGCCTCACTGTTTTCTCTCGGTGTCCTGCGTCTCCTGCCTCTTTTCTTCGTCCCCTGCTCGTGGCTCTTTTTCTTTAGCCTCCTCTGTTTCTTTGAGAAGAAACAGAGGAACGAAAGTCTGCTCATGGCTCTCTTCTCGTCTCTGTATTATGTCTGTTCGGAGGGGGAAGGGGCTGGCGCAACCGGAGACGAGGTTGGCGCTCCTGTGTTGGCTGGCCAATGTGCCTCACTGTTTTTGTCTCTCCAGTCTTCTCTCTCTCGGCTCCCCTGGTTTTGTTTTCGTCTTCCCCCCAGTTTCCACAGTTTTTCCTTTTCTCCCGTTCGTGGCTTTTTCTTCTCTGGTTGTTTGTGTTCCTCGGTTCTGCTCCTCCTTTTCTCCTGTTTTTCTCAGTTCTCTCTTCCGATGGTTTGGAGTGTGTAGCTGGAGACGAATAATTAGGCTGACCAACGCTTGCAGTTTCCCTGCACTTCACTTGAGTTTTGAGAACAAAGGCAAAGCAGGCCTGCTGTCCTTTTGCTCTCTCCCTATTTCTCTGTTTTTAGGTCCCCTCTCTGTTTTCGTTCATGCTCCCTATTGGCCCCTCGATTCTGCCCTTTTTTCTCCTTCTCCTGCCGGTTCTCCTTCTCTGGTTTTTATAACCAGAGAATGCCATGCAGTCGCATGGATTTTAATGCAATAAAGGCATCCGTTTTCTTCTTTTTTCGGGTGAAGAAGATGAACAGTGTTAATGTTAATGGACATTTGCGTTTTGATCTTGACATTTTGAATTTTTGCTCTCTTATATTGAGATTGTCGCTTGGGATATTTTGTCTGAGATAATAATTGTTTTTTAAATATTTTTAATGTATAAATATATTAAAATAATATTTAAAAAATATATATTTTTGATATCACCATATCAAAATGATATAAAAATATAAAAATAACAATATATATATATATATATATATATATATATATATATATATATATTTGTATTGTATGTAGATAAAGTCTAGAAATAAATACATTATTAAGATAAGCATTTTTCATTCCTAAAGCCTATATTTTTTTTTTTTTAATTTGTTGCCTATTTTATTGTTCTTATTGCTATAATAATTTATTATCTTGTTGAATTTTAATTGTTATTCTTGAATTTACTTGTAAATAGTAATTGAAAATATAGGATTAAATTTAATTATTTTATCTTAATTTTACTCTATTATTGCTTGATATGTGTTTGATTACTTCCATTAATTTTAATTATTAATGATGAATTTCTATGGATGTTAGTTGAATATATAAAATTAAATGTTATTTTTTTTCTTTATTTTATTGTTAAATTTGTATAGATGCTAGGTTATATATAATATTTTTCAAAAGAGTCAATTGGTTTGTGGCTATTGTCAATATTTGCAGGTTTGAAAACTTTGGATAGTCTCCAGTATAGGGGAGGTGCCGCTGAATTTAAAATAATCAAATTTAATTATGTAATTATTCGTATAAATTTGTGTAAATACATAGAATGAAATCAACAATACGTCGTCATCAAATGGTTGTAGCTAGTTCTTTTAGCAACGATGATGACTTATCCTTAAGTGGCGATCAAGAAGATGCACCTGCACCCACTCGCAATGCTACCTCTTCCAGCGTGGTTTTACAACGCAGAGGCGGTGTGCCTTCACAGCGGGGTCAATTCACCCACAAGTACTAGGCACATGGGAAGGACAACCTTTCAATGTAAGTTTGTTTTGGTTTTAGGTTTTTTTTAATACTTATAACATAATTTATGAACAAGTAATTAATATTTTATTATTTTTATTTATTTTTAGGTTCACAAACATTGAGACCGCCCGAGTAATAACATCGGTGTTTAAATTGTTGATGGAGATTCTATTATTTCAATGGAGTCAGCTTTCCAAACATCCTGATTGGAGACCTTATATCGATGCATGGTTTCGAAGATTACAAGTAGGTGTCAACTTCTAATTTCCAGCTTATCTTTAATAAATTATTTTTATAATTTTATATCTCATACTATTTTTATTTTAAATAAATTAATTATACACAACACAAGTTTGAGTGGGATAGCGCGCATGACAATGTTGCGAAGAAGGTGTTGGAGAATCACGTGGCATATAGGTAACATAAAAAATAATATAATTTTTTGTTTTAAAATTTAATTTATCATTATGGAAGTAGGTTGCATAATTTTTGGTATGACACACAAAAAAAGCCAAAAAATATACGAGAGATAACAATCTATAAGGCTGAAATGACATGATGGTTTGGAGGGATTTCAAACCACCATACATCCCAAGGGATATATGGCCACAATATATTGAGCACGTGACGTTTGAGCGGTTCACACGACGCTTACAGTCTAATGCCGACAACCAGAACCGGAAATTCATGGTTTGGTGACCACGCACACCGGCAGCTCCGTTTCGTATAGTGCAGATATGAAGCGAATGGTAAGATTAATTTAAATGAAATATATCGTTAATTAATTTATTGTTACTTATAAATATATTTAACTTGCAACATTTGTAATGAAACTGTTTGTAGAGACGCACGTGTGAAAGGAAGACCGCCAAAAGGGGGTGCAACAGTTTGAGGACAACTGCGCTCAACACTTTATGGTATGTTCGTTCAACCATTTTATTTTTTAAGTTATTATTTTCTTGAATTGAATAAGATGATTTCTTTTTTAATTTTCAGGAGACCTATAATAGCCGGTTGAGGGAGAGATAGAAGGATGATCCTTCGACCCATCCGAATTTCAATCCAGATTTGTGGATGGAGGTAGGATCGTTTGGTGGACCCGATAAAAATCGGGTGTACGAGCTCTCCAACACTACGGCCGAGAACTTGCGGGCGCCCATAGTGTCTCAACCGTTGGGAGTTCCCAATTAGTATCAAGCACCCAGTCTGAGGAGTTCATGGCCTTGAAACAACAATACGAGCGACTCTCGATGGACTATGAACAACTCCACCAAATGGTCATGGACATTAGATCACAGATGGGTATCCATGATATATGTGCGCCCCTTTTTTGGCCATTTGATCCTGGAAACAAACATCCTCCTCCTCCTCCTCCAGCTACGTCATTGTTCTAGTTTAATGTTTTTTTGGAAACACTTTAAATTTATAATGAATATTTGGATTAATATTATTTAACTTTATTTTTATATTTTTGACGTTTCATACAATTTTATTTGCATAAATGCTATTTTACGGAGAGTTAATTGCTATATAATTTATACAATTTTATTTGTATAATTGGTATTTTACAGAGAATTAAAAAATATTTACTATATATGTCACTATAATCGGTATCTACACTAACGGCCAAAGACCATCGGTATTTTATAAAGTTGCAAAATATTTACTGCCTATGCCGTATTTACAAAACTTTTACGTCTGTGAGTTACCGTTGGAAATAGAGACTAGATTATTCCCTCTGTGGAAATTTTTTTTTACGCGTTTTTTCTGTCTATATGACTGTCAGTGTTTATTTTTTTTAACAGACAGAATTAGCAACAAAAAGAGAAATTACCAACTATCTAAATGCCGACAAACAGTTTCTGTTGATGAAATACCTATGGAGTGTGTTTTTTACGCCGACGAACCAATTCCTTCGATAACACCGTCAACAACCTTAAGGCCAGTAAGGGCCGAGTCCCCATGATCATCCGCATTGTTCCCGTTGAGAATCACCACCACAAGAGCCACTATGAAGGCATAATCAACATTAGGCATAATCGCGAGAGTGTGTCTTCCATGCACCTGCGTTCACATAATAAGAAAGATACTGGCATGAGATATTATGAAGACAACTTTCTTGATTAAAACAATAATTGGTTTTAATGTAAATGATGTAATGAAATCTGGGGTATTTCTACGACAGCCTCAGCCACAGACATATAGTTCTATATGAGAAGATGATGTTGGTTAAATTTATTCAATATTGATATATTTCAGAAATAAGTTTTGTTAATGTTACCTGTGCAAGCATGGTATTGGAATCTCCAAGAAGTATAGAGCAGGAACTCTCGCTGTTGCCTTCTTTGACCTTGAAATCAGGGACCTCTCCTTTGTTATTACCCAAGAATACATCTAACTCAGTCTTGAATTGGAACAGCTTTGATTTCTTGGCTGTGAAAATCAAATCACTCTGCTCCTCGCTTTCTCCTCTAAAAGCCTCCCACCTCCCATGCATGGTCCTTATCTGGAGAAAATGATAAATTAAACACGCGGTAAGAAATTGATATCGGATTGACTCTTATCGTTGTTGTGATGGTTAGATTGAAAAAGAAGAGAACAAAAGACAGAGAGCAATTAAGCATACCATATGCCTGAGATTGACAAGGGTGTTTCCGGCTGCATCTTTCAGAAAACGACGACGTAGGCTTAATAGTTTACTCTTGACCTGGAACATGAGGGTGCCATTAATGTCAGACACCTTAAAATCACTGTTGACGGCGAGGTCAACAGGGTACTGTGCCAGGTACTGTGGCCCTATTACCACCACTGGATGCTCCACCGGCGGGTATGTTCTCATAGCTGGAATGGGGTTGCCTGGTGCTTGCCCAGTAGCCATAATCACAGAAACAAAATATTACTCGAAGAAATAAACCGAAAGAAAAATAGCTAAATTTCTATATTATGCAGGTCTTGATGGCATGTCGTGTCTTTAAATAAAAAAAAACAGGCAACTGGACATCATTTCAAGAAACAAGTCAACAATGGCAACACAATTTTATTCTTAAATAATGCAACTTGGAGCATCTTTTGCATTTCATACTGTGAGCTATGAATATAAAATATAACCATATATATCCACTTGCCGCCGCCCCCCCCCCCCAACAATTATTGGTACGAGTTTATGCTTTTAACTACCTTTATCAACTTTTATAAGTTAAATTCACTTGTCACTGGGAGAGTCACAAGATTACTTTCGCTGGATTTGCTAAATAATTGCTAAACAAGTCAACAATGGCAACACAATTTCCAGTTGCAGTGGACAGCTTCCCGTTGCAATATGGTGTTAATTAATTATTAAGCTATCCCTTTTCCATGTTGACCTGACCAAGGACATGGTTTTTTCTATTTAGCAGCCAATGTCTCTAGTTTCAAACAAGGCAGCCGACCTATTTACTTTCAAAATAATTAACATTAAAAATGTGCCTCAAACACAAAAAACTAATCATTGCTATAGTAATATTATGATTTTGCTCTTTAAAGAAAAATGAGGTGAGTTAATGGGATAATACAGTCATTTCCATCTGTTGTCAAGTCATTAAAGAATTGATAGGGGTACAAGTGTCTTTGTGCATTTTAAAAATAATAAAATAACTAATTTACCCTCCAAGTAAAAAAAAATTAGAACCGTTGACCGAAAGTATTTTTATTTGTTATCTTTAGAACACATTAAAAAGATAGTTTTGCCTTTTAAATCATAAACAAATAAGGCATGTGTGCAGATACAATTTCATCCTTTTACATAATTTTTTTTAATTCCAGATTATTAGAGGGCATTTTTTTTTATGTTGAATTAATGATTTTTTAATTAAAAAAGATGCTATCACATGCTCACACTGTGCCAATATATGAGAGGCGTATGCACTTTTTGTGCGGCATGCGACGCCTCTCACTAGACATACCTACCCTTTCATAAACAAAGCTGCATACGTTTCCTCTCGAAGTGGCACCTAACAGCAAAGATGAACAATTTTTCACTCATGGACGTCACTAAAAAGTAAAGGTCAGTTTGTTTTTTGTATTTCAATTTTAGTCCATATCACTACCAGAAAATCGATAAATACAAACGAAAATACTAAGAGAATATTTCTGTCGATAAATTTTCAAGGGATTTTACCGATGGAAATATTCCCTCGGTATATACCGAGGGAATTACAGTGGGCAAAAAAATAAAACAAAGCAAAAAAAAAATGATGACGTGTTATTTTTACCAAAAGAATTACCGACGGAATAAATTATGTTGGTAAAATCCGTCGGTAAATTCGTTGGTAAACTCTGAACACTATTCTTTTTTGTCAATTACAAAGGGAATCACTGGTGGAATTTTCCGTCGGTATTTTACAGAGAGCTCCAGAACTGTTCACTTTCCAAATGCACTGTTAATTATTGTTCTTTATGGATAAAAATACTGACAGATTGAAAAGTCATCGGTGTTATTTGGCGGTTTTCTGAAAAAATTCAATTAATTCAAAATTTTTATTTAAATATTACAGACGGAATCACCGACAAATAAAAAAATCGTTGGTGATTGTTGACGGTTTCTGAAAAGTTTTTTCAAAATTTAAATTAAATATTACCGATGGAATTATCAACGGAATAATTAAAAAATATTCATATTTAATTATTCTTCTGTAAATTTGTTGTTAACACGCCAAAATAAAAAGCCTGAATCCTCTTATTTCACAAGAGACAAACTCATTTCTTCTTTTTCGTATTCTTCTTTTTCACTATATGTAAAAAACATCAATATTTATTTCTTTCTCATTGATTAGTACTAAAAAGTGCATGTTTATCAAGGTTTTATATCATCATTTTGCACTTGAAGTATCAATAACTTCTTAACTAAAGCATGTTTTATAATAACAAGTTTGATACTATAAGATACCTTAATTTATGGTAAATGCTCATCTTAAATGCAGGCCTATCACATAAATAAAAGGATTGATTGATGAGTTTAAGTATTGAAAGTGAAAGGACAAAGAGATGGCCAAACTTAGAAAAGAGATGCCCGTGCAGTCCAAACCGGAACATTTCTCGGTAATTGGATCATATCTGGAGCTCTAGATCTCGGATTTAGGTCCATTTTATATGGATGGAAAGATAAGACAAAGGCCTACAACTTTTTGAGGGGCCCAAGATTTAAAAAGGCCATTTTGAAGTCCAAACTGAAGGAACAACGAAGAAGTCCGAAGCTGTCCTGCAGCCCAGACACTATTTAGTGTTCAGCCCATATCTTGAGTTCTAGAAGTCCAAATGACCTCATCTTTTTTTTTGTTGGAAAGCTGAGACAATTTCCTAGAACATTCCTGAGGATTTTGGGCAAATTATGATGTTAGCAATGATGTCTTGTTCAGACAAAAATATAAGGATTGTTACCAAGTCAAGATGTGGCCACCCACTCATCAATTAATTAACAAATCAATAGTTCTAAATTTTGGCCTATAAAAGGAGGCGCTTACCATGTATTGAGGCATCTTGGTTTCCAGATCAAGATCATGCTCTTGCTTTCTCTCTTTGTATTGCTTACATTTTGCTTTCATTAATATCAAGTTTATGCACTTCATTTCCTTTCCTTTACTTAGTTAACTTCTTTCTCATTTATGTTCTTATCTTGTTCATTTATGTTTCTTTCTTTCTTTCATTATGTTTAGCTAAGTTAGTTATGTCAAGGTGAAAAGGGTACGCTAATGGTGTAAGAATAAGTATAGTATAAACTTAACATGGACCTTAACGTTGGATACTAACATGTTTTATATTTGTTATCTTGTTCACTTTTAATACTTTGCTTGTTAAATGGTTAATCTAGATTTATGTTGTATAACACTTGGTACAAAAAATACTTGGTACTTTCATAGCCCATACTGTATGGTATAACCGACACTTGAGCTATGAAAGGGACTTGATTTGTTGTTAACAAAAGTTATAATCATGAATGCCTGCCAACATTTACAAGTATTAGCTTTATTCGAATAAGATAACTAATGTAATCATGTTAACAATTTATAATCTGATTGGAACCTCCTTTATGTGTGGTTTCCAATTGAGTAATAAGAGTTTATACTATACTTGTTTGAAGTACCATTAGTGGATCCTCTAACCTTGACATTTATTTTTATCATTGTTTAATCCTTACATTAATCTTTCATCTCAAAGTTCTCATTAATTTCTTCATCTTCTTCTTCTTTTACTACTACTACTACTACTACTATTATTATTATTGTTATTATTATTATTATTTACATTCTGTTTATATTATATAATATATCTCTTTGATCTTTTCATAAACTCAATATATAGGCTGGAAACCTGTGACCCGATCTTTTAGATCATTCTCAGGTGTAACAACGCCACGTACTGAGTATTATTATTATTACTATTATTGTTATTGTTGTTGTTGTTGTTGTTGTTGTTGTTGTTGTCTTGTTATGTATAATTTATACAATTAACCTCTCTGTGGTTCGACCCCGGTCTTGCCGGGTTATTTATTACTTCGACACTCCGCACTTGGGAGAAGACATCAAGCTTTTGGTCAATGCGACCCATAGAGGGCGTTTAAGCCGTTCTTGGACGTAAAACCAAGGGAAGATATGAGCCACAATCACAACTACCTGTACATACATGCTTTTTCAAAATAAATAATTAATAAAAAGAGAGAGAGTGTGAGGCTACAGCTGGCCTACATATAGGTGGTATGATTGCATTTCTACTTTTTCATCTATAAATTCTTCTCTTCCTTCCCTTCATTTCTACTCATCCTGTACATTCATCAAATATAGAAGTGTGTAGAAATGGCAGGTTCCTCAAGTCATCATATAAGAAATATTTGTGTTTTCGGTGGATCCAGCCCTGGGAAAGAAAAAGAGTTTTTAGAATCAGCAAATCATCTTGGTCAAGTACTAGCTGAGAGAAAGATTCATTTAGTGTATGAGGGAGGCAGCCTTAGGTTAATGGGAGGTGTGTCAATGACTGCATTTTTAGGAGGCAGTCAAGTTTTGGGGGTTGTCCCCAAAGCTTTAGCAAATGGAGACATCATTGGAAAAACAATTGGAGAGGAATTACAGGTCCCAACAATGTCTGATCGACTGAATTCCATGTTTAGCCATGCTGATGCCTTCATTGCCTTACCAGGTGGTCTGGGCACATTGGAAGAGATCTTTCATATTTCATCTTGGGCCCAACTGCACATTCACCATAAACCTATAGGTTTGTTAAATGTTAATGATTTTTATGATAAGTTGCTGTCTTTCCTTGATCAAGCTGTGGAACAGGAATTTCTAACATCTTCAGCACGACAAATCATAATCTCTGCTGCTACTGCTGAACAATTGATTGACCAACTACAATCTTTCATCCCTGTCATTGATCCTTGCATGAGTCGCCTAGATTGGTCAGCTAAGGAAAGCCGTAAAAAGCTTAGATTAGATTTGAGCCTTCATCTGTGAAACCTTGTGTCTTTTGGTTTTATTAATAACATATTATTTTGTTCTGTTACTTCTTATATTTGTTTAAGTGTGTTTTAGGTTTATCATTGTTCGTTGTTTCCGGTGATGTCTTCTATACTCTATCTTTCTACCTTAGGACATTGAGGACAATGTCTCGTTTTGGTTGGGGGGAAAGGGTAGTAGTTTAAAAAAAAAAAAAACTAACCAACTAACTGTTGTTGTTTTTAAAAAACCATTTGGCAAAACTGTTATTACTAGGATGGCAGAGTAAAGAGGAATTATTCTTGAGAGGCATCTTAGTAAAAATTTTCTAATGGTTATTTGCAATATTCATAACAAGGCCTATTAGAATACTTCTTGAAATATTCAGGTTTACAAACTCTCGCATTGTTATCACTTAATTCTGCTCCTATACTCATTTAACAAGTATTATTAAACCTTCATTTTCACACACACACTTTAACATATGATTTTGGGTTGCACATTGGATTATTACATTATTTATGTTCTTTTGTTGAAGGTAACAACTAAGGGTAAGGGATAGTATATAATTTGCAAAAAAATAAAAAAAATAATGATAATATTGATGATAATAAAAACGTAGATAAGTTTGGTTTCGTAGCCTCCCTAACCTAAGCAATTAAGCCCGAAGGGGTGTTTTAACACCTAATACCCTAAAGTCAACTGACTTGGGAGCTATTGGCCCAAAGCTTGTTACATGGGTTAAGGAGAAAAGCTTAAGGGAATCAAACATTGCACTATCTACGTATCAGTATCTACAACCCGAGTTGTTAAGCTCGTAAGGGTGTCTCAACACCTAATGCCCTAAGACCAACTGGTCTGGGAGTCATTAGCCTAAAACTCGTTATATGGGTTAAAGATACATTGTGTTTTAAGTTGTATGTGTATATAAATAAAAAAAAAAGAGAAAAAAAAAGTAATAATAATAATAATCCCAACCCAAGGAAGTTCACCTTAAACATTTGAACATAATATTGTTTTCTTCCAACAAAAGCCCCATCATCTATGTTTTCATATATTGAGCACATAAAAGAAGGTTTATTAATATCTTGTTTAAGAAGTATGAAGCAGTAATATAAATTTAATGAGAGTTTGTTTATCTAGATAGATTAATAGAAGTTGAATGATGAATGCCTTGCTTTGTAATACTTGCAAATTGTTTCTCTATTTTAACGCTTTAGATTACTAGGGACTAGTAATAAGCTGGTTGGGGGGTGTAATTAGTACTTAAAAGTGCATGTTTATCAAGGTTTTATATCATCATTTTGCACTTGAAGTATCAATAACTCCTTAACTAAAGCATGTTTTATAATAACAAGTTTGATACTATAAGATACCTTAATTTATGGTAAATGCTCATCTTAAATGCAGGCCTATCACATAAATAAAAGGATTTATTGATGAGTTTAAGTATTGAAAGTGAAAGGACAAAGAGATGGCCAAACTTAGAAAAGAGATGCCCGTGCAGTCCAAACCGGAACATTGCTCGGTAATTGGATCATATCTGGAGCTCTAGATCTCGGATTTGGGTCCATTTTATATGGATGGAAAGATAAGACAAAGGCCTACAACTTTCATGTGGATCCCAAATTTAAAAAAGCCATTTTGAAGTCCAAACTGAAGGAACAACGAAGAAGTCCGAAGCTGTCTTGCAGCCCAGACACTATTTAGTGTTCAGCCCATATCTTGAGTTCTAGAAGTCCAAATGACCTCATCTTTTTTTTGTTGGAAAGCTGAGACAATTTCCTAGAACATTCCTGAGGATTCTGGGCAAATTATGATGTTAGCAATGACGTCTTGTTCAGACAAAAAGATAAGGATTGTCACCAAGTCAAAATGTGGCCACCCACTCATCAATTAATTAACAAATCAATAGTTCTAAATTTTGGCCTATAAAAGGAGGCACTTACCATGTATTGAGGCATCTTGGTTTCCAGATCAAGATCATGCTCTTGCTTTCTCTCTTTGTATTGCTTACGTTTTGCTTTCATTAATATCAAGTTTATGCACTTCATTTCCTTTCCTTTACTTAGTTAACTTCTTTCTCATTTATGTTCTTATCTTGTTCATTTATGTTTCTTTCTTTCTTTCATTATGTTTAGCTAAGTTAGTTATGTCAAGGTGAAAAGGGTACGCTAATGGTGTAAGAATAAGTATAGTATAAACTTAACATGGACCTTAACGTTGGATACTAACATGTTTTATATTTGTTATCTTGTTCACTTTTAATACTTTGCTTGTTAAATGGTTAATCTAGATTTATGTTGTATAACACTTGGTACAACAAATACTTGGTACTTTCATAGCCCATACTGTATGGTATAACCGACACTTGAGCTATGAAAGGGACTTGATTTGTTGTTAACATAAGTTATAATCATGAATGCCTGCCAACATTTACAAGTATTAGCTTTATTCGAATAAGATAACTAATGTAATCATGTTAACAATTTATAATCTGATTGGAACCTCCTTTATGTGTGGTTTCCAATTGAGTAATAAGAGTTTATATTATACTTGTTTGAAGTACCATTAGTGGATCCTCTAACCTTGACATTTATTTTTATCGTTGTTTAATCCTTACATTAATCTTTCATCTCAAAGTTCTCATTAATTTCTTCATCTTCTTCTTCTTTTACTACTACTACTACTACTATTATTATTATTGTTATTATTATTATTATTTACATTCTGTTTATATTATATAATATATCTCTTTGATCTTTTCATAAACTCAGTATATAGGCTGGAAACCTGTGACTCGATGTTTTAGATCATTCTCAGGTGTAACAACGCCACGTACTGAGTATTATTATTATTACTATTATTGTTATTGTTGTTATTGTTGTTGTCTTGTTATTTATAATTTATACAATTAACCTCTCTGTGGTTCGCCCCGGTCTTGCCGGGTTATTTATTACTTCGACACTCCTGCACTTGGGAGAAGACATCAAGCTTTTGGTCGTGTCACTCATCTTTTCTCTCTTCATCTCCTTCTCTTCTCCTCCATGCTCGGGTCTTCCTTTTCTTTCTTCTTTTATCCTCTTAGTTTTTTTGTATTTAATATGCTTTACGAAATTTGTTTTCTCTCCTTAGCTTCACTTGCAACTACATTAAGGTAAGATTTTTCTTTTTTCTTTTTTCTTTTTATAATTTTTTTCACTATATTTGTTTTTTATTTTATTTTATTTTTAATTGTTTTTGTTCTTAATAATTGTATAAATGTTGTTGTGAGATTTTTTTTCATATGAGATCAATTTTTAGTTGATTTATTTATAGGATTTTTTAAATTTTTAGCAATTGCCACTTCATTTTTTTCATATGAATTTTTTTAGTTGAATTTATTTCTTCTTTTTATTTATTTGTTGCAAATTTGTTTGAGTTGATTTTCTTATTCTTTTTTCCAAGCATCTTGAGTATATATTATAGAGTCTTGATTTATGTTAATTTAATTATTTTATAATTTTATGAAATGAATTTTTTTAAATAATTACCAACGAAATTACCCTCGGTAAATCAGTTGGTAATAAAAAAATATTATTACCGAGGGATATACCGATGGAATGAAGGAGGTAATTTTTTTTTTACACAAATGTTCCGACAGTAAATCCATCGGTAATAATATTTTTTTATTACCAACAAATTTACCAACGGACAAAAAATTACCGATGAAAGATTTACAGACAGAGTATTTCCGTCGGTGATTTCGTTAGTAAATTAATTACCGATGGACTATGTGTCTTACGCCGACGAAAAAATTCCGTCGGTAAAACTGTTAAATGTTGTAGTGTATTCTTTTAATTTTTAATTATCCACATCCAAAGTTAATTGTATATTTATTAAAATTAAATATTTTTACGACCCTCCTTTTTCAATTGAAAACTTGAAGGATAACAGAAGAAGTATATATCACTTTCTGATAATAATAATAATGTAAGACTATATACAATTGAAGAAATTATTAGAGCAAAAGACGTTTTTCCAACCCACTAATTAATTCCTTCAAGTCTATTGTGTATAACATAATGTGTGGAAAATCATGCCTTAATTTTAATTTTAATGGTGTTGGCAAAACCAAACAATATCGTTGATAAAATGAGTCGTGTCTTCTCATGACAATAAATCTATTGTTTATAACACAATCAACAAGTCATTCATTCACACAAGAATATTATTAAGAGCTTAATTTCATGTTCAATTTTTGGACTGTTGTTTCTTTAAAAGCCGGTGATTAATATATGGTCAACGAGTCTCTATTTTTCTATTTGCAAAGTTGTTTCTCTAAAAGGTAATAATAAAAATCTTTCTCCTCTAAAAGCCTCCCATCTTCGATGCATGGACCATATACGTACGAAGAAAATGATAAATTAAACACCCGATAATAAATTGATATCAAATTAAATTATATCTACAATTTTAATGAAAAGGAAGTTTAATTTCAATGCTTAACTTTAAAGTCAATAATAATAAAAATAGAGATTTCATTTTGAAATAATTAAGATATTAATATTGAGTTTTTCATCTTGAGAATCAGATGATCCAATTCATTTATCCTCTTGCAATTAAATACTCCAAATTAACAAATTTTACTTAAGTTATTCAACTAATTAAGTTTTATTGAATGATCATTTATTCCAAATCATAAAGTTTGATCAGAATTCAAAACACAGTATAAAAACTAACAAAAATAAATAATGTATTTTACTCTTTATGTCACCCACAAGGCAAACATTTTTACATTGAGGAAAACTAAAGCAATAAAACATGAATTGCATTTAATTTTACAATGAAAGAACAATTAAACTTGAGAGCATCACTCGTAATAAAAACAGTCTTCGCCCCTGCGATCTGCATTAATTGATGTAATCAAGAACCACTCCAAGAGTTGTATTTAATCTTCGCCACTACGATCCGCATTGATCTCGAGGATCTCTCACCTCACCTCTCCTTGACTTTTCTTTGCATTTTGTTTTATTTTGACTCGCTGATTTTTCTCTTTCCCCTTTTTTTCCAGCCCTTCTCTTCCCGGAAATTTCGTTTTCTTTCTTTCTTATATATATATATATATATGGTTAAGGGGTGTTTCTAAGTGTTGTAACAATTATTTTTTTAAATAATAATTTTTTATTTAAAAAAAATTATATACATCAACACATCGAAATGACTAAATATATATATATATATATATATATAATTTTAAGCAAATAAAAATTTAAATTTTGTTGAAACTCTAATGCAAACCTAGTCCCTAACGAGGTCCAAGGATGTGTTTGAGACTGCGCTCAAACCATGCTTTTGAAAAATTTAGTTTTGTTTAGTTTAGTTTTTTTTATCATTTTAATGCGCCAATGTTAAAAATAAATTTTAAGAGGAGAGAAGCTCGGGCAAAACAGAAGAAAAAGGAAGAGAAGGGGGGAAGAAGAGAGGAGAAGAGCAGTGACAGAGAGGGAGGAAACGGAACTGAATAGAGAAGGGAAACAAACAAAAAAAAACAACAAAAGAGAAGACATAGGGGCTGATATCTTTACATAGAAGGAGGATCAGCACATTAGCGCCACCACCAGAGCCATCGCCAGTTGCCACCATCCTCCCAATCGTTGATAACAGCACCTGCACCGTGAGAAATGGAAGAAAAAGCAAAAAAACAAAGATAGATAAAGGGAGGAACACATAATAGAGAAGAAGAACCGCCACAGAACCACCATCACAACAGCTGCCACCTAATTTCCTAGCCACCGTCAGCAGTTCCAGTCTCTGCCACCGCCACTGCCACCAGCAGATAATAAAAGAAGAACAAAAAAACAGGGGGAAGCTGAGGTAGACGAAGAGGAGAAGAGAAAGGAAACACAGAGGCGTGAAAAGGAAGCACGCAGGAGAAGAGGAACAACCACCGTCCTCAGCCGTGACCCTCCACCACCACCGGAGACAGCAACCACGCTCCCTCACTCCAAGTGATCTCCTCCCCTTTTCTGGCTCCTCTCTGCTGTGTTCACTATTGCATGCAGAACGTGAGCAATTCACGTTCTACAAACAAAGTGGAAAATAATTAGCTGCTGGTTTTTTTTGGGCGGGAACATCAGCCTAGCCCACGTGGCAGGGTTGAGTCCAGCCACAAGTAGGTTCTTTTTTGGGCCGGTCCTGGCCCGATTTCATTTTTTAGGTTGATTTTGGCACAGCCTCTTTTTTGGGTCGGGTCGACCCTGTTGACAAAAATATATATATTCAAAAATCATTTTTAAAAATGTGTGATTTTCTAGTGTATTTTTCTATGCCATTTTGATTAATATCGATCTGTATTTTTATATTGTAAACATACAAATTCGGTATTAAAATACTCGATTTTCAAAAAAAAAATATTTTTGTTTTCATGCATACGACCAAGTCTCTCAAAGCTAAAAAAAAAATCATGTTGTATTGTCATACAATAAAGAAAACTAAAAAAAAAAAAAAATGTTTTAGCATGCATTTTGGCTTTAATAACCAGTTTATTAAAGTCACGAGAACTTGGCCAATATTTCAAAAAAATCCAAAAAATTATTTTGTTTTTCTTTTTATATCAAGGATTATGAATTTACACGTAAAACGTATTCCCGATATTAAAATAATAGTTCTTTTATAGACATTAGAACGGTTAGGCTTTACCCGATAAGATAAGGACCTCCTTACCAAGAAGGACTTTTCTTAAACCGTAGACATACCAATAATTAGAAATACAATGAAACCTTAGCATTTATCAGACAATTAAACAATGCAGCTTACCTTAGGTGGGGCGTATTTGGGGTGCTAATACCTTCCCTTTACGCAACCAGTCTCCGTACCCGATCTCTAAGACCAGTTAGGGTTTTTTAGTGACCAAAATACTAGGTGGTGACTCCCATTCCATTTTTCCACTGATAAGAGACAAGAATTCCTTGTTTCCTTATATTTTTCAGATAGAACCACACATGAGTGTGGAGGACGATCGTCGTGACGCCGCACATGTGCGACAGAATGGCAACTCCACTAGGGACCTTGTGGACTAAGCTTTGTTTTTGTCTGATAATTGTATTATATTGTTTGGTTTGGGTGTTATTGTTAATATGCATTTCCTCAGTTTCTCATACGCTTTAATTTTGCACATATTTTTTCATGCACTGTATAAAATTGATTCATGCATCATTCATATTTTTAAGGAATTTATAATGAAAAGCTTTAGGTTAAGTGGGGGACTAGCAGCTTATCTTACGACTTTTAGTCAAGGTTTAAGTTTGTGCAAACCCTAACTCTTCATTGAGTGCATAGACTGGTAATGATTGATGCATATGCCATCCCACTACCTACTGAGCCCCCAAATTGTCTTTACGAGAGTGATCACTAGGACAACAAGAGACCCTTTTGAGACTAGGTAGAAAACCACCCATCATGTAATGGCCCAAACCTATACTTAGAGTATGAACTCCCTAATACGCATATACATACATTTGCATCATACACATACATCCATTCATTGTAAATAACATACATACATGCATTAGGTTGAAATATAGGTCCCAAAGAGTTTACAACACCCGACGTCAAGCGAGAAACATGGAAGATGATAAGCGCGCTCATCGTGATGCCTATTTTCAAGAAAAGTTGGGTTAGAAAACGCACTACCTAAGGGATGAGGGCTCAAAGGCGCACTCAATAATGGAGGTGAGGGCTCAAACGCGCACTCAAACGGAGGTAGGGTTAGAAAACGCACTACCAAAGGGATGAGGGCTCAAAGGCGCACTCAAAATGGAGGTGAGGGCTCGCAGGCGCACTCAAAAGGAGGTAGGGTTAGAAAACGCACTACCAAAGGGATGAGGGCTCAAAGGCGCACTCAAAATGGAGGTGAGGGCTCAAAGGCGCACTCAAAAGGAGGTAGGGTTAGAAAACGCACTACCAAAGGGATGAGGGCTCAAAGGCGCACTCAAAATGGAGGTGAGGGCTCAAAGGCGCACTCAAAAGGAGGTAGGGTTAGAAAACGCACTACCAAAGGGATGAGGGCTCAAAGGCGCACTCAAAATGGAGGTGAGGGCTCGCAGGCGCACTCAAAAGGAGGTAGGGTTAGAAAACGCACTACCAAAGGGATGGGGGCTTAAAGGCGCACTCAAAATGGAGGTGAGGGCTCAAAGGCGCACTCAAAAGGAGGTAGGGTTAGAAAACGCACTACCGAAGGGATGAGGGCTCAAAGGCGCACTCAAAATGGAGGTGAGGGCTCAAAGGCGCACTCAAAAGGAGGTAGGGTTAGAAAACGCACTACCGAAGGGATGAGGGCTCAAAGGCGCACTCAAAATGGAGGTGAGGGCTCAAAGACGCACTCAAAAGGAGGTAGGGTTAGAAAACGCACTACCAAAGGGATGAGGGCTCAAAGGCGCACTCAAAATAGAGGTGAGGGCTCAAAGGCGCACTCAAAAGGAGGTAGGGTTAGAAAACGCACTACCGAAGGGATGAGGGCTCAAAGGCGCACTCAAAATGGAGGTGAGGGCTCAAAGCACACTTAAAAGGAGGTAGGTTTAGAAAAACGCACTACCGAAGGGATGAGGGCTCAAAGGCGCACTCAAAATGGAGGTGAGGGCTCAAAGGCGCACTCAAAAGGAGGTAGGGTTAGAAAACGCACTACCAAAGGGATGAGGGCTCAAAGGGGCACTCAAAATGGAGGTGAGGGCTCGCAGGCGCACTCAAAAGGAGGTAGGGTTAGAAAACGCACTACCGAAGGGATGAGGGCTCAAAGGCGCACTCAAAATGGAGGTGAGGGCTCAAAGGCGCACTCAAAAGGAGGTAGGGTTAGAAAACGCACTACCGAAGGGATGAGGGCTCAAAGGCGCAATCAAAATGGAGGTGAGGGCTCAAAGGCGCACTCAAAAGGAGGTAGGGTTAGAAAACGCACTACCGAAGGGATGAGGGCTCAAAGGCGCACTCAAAATGGAGGTGAGGGCTCAAAGGCGCACTCAAAAGGAGGTAGGGTTAGAAAACGCACTACCGAATGGATGAGGGCTCAAAGGCGAACTCAAAATGGAGGTGAGGGATGATTTGTCAATGTTGAAAAGCAAATGCATTATGATTGATATGCATGTATACTTACCTGTGAAATATAGGCCCCCATTTCTTCATGGTGTCTTTTTTTCTCTCAAAAGTTGTAGTGTTGGTAGTAACTTCGATGGCTTTTCCAGTTCTGCTTACTCATATTACATCTTGTGATCTTGACCTCTGAGAAGGGTTTGATGTCATCATACATCTTTGTCCTTCACCCTTTATCTTAAAAGTTACCAATTTTGCCCGACATTTTCCTTAGAAAAGGAATCATGAGCCAGCCCTACCATGTGTTTTTTGATTGCCCCCAGCTTGATCATGCCCCCCAAGTGTTCAACTTGGGTTTAGTGTGGGGTGAGGATATGTGAAAGTAATTTGGTTTTTTTGGTACAATGAAATGTTTTTCATGCAAAATTTTTGGAACTTTTCAAGTTATTCCAAATCACAAAATTATTTTGACATTGGTTCAAAATAAACTTGTTCTCAAAAATTCAAGTGATTCCTATGGATAGTTTCTTAAAGTGATGAAAGATTTTTGTTTTGGTTAAAGATGAAGTGACATCTGGTTGGTCACAAAAGGTTTAAATGTCAATTTGAGGGTTATTGAGAACCGAATTGATTCAAAGCATTTATTTTATTTGCATGAATAATGATTTGACCCGCACGAGAAAGCACTGCCTACCTATCCAGATTGCTTGCCTTTGATCAGAAAGGGCTTGATTAGGCACGTAATGTAGGCTTGGGCTTTTGGCTATGAAGAAAATGATATATGTAGGCTCAAAAGGTGTTTAAGGGACTTTAAGACTAAGGATCACAAGTGCTTATATCCCAAACTCTTTTGTTCATACATTTTTTTTACCTCAGAATTGATTTGTAAAATGGTCCACGGTGCCCCCCCAGTGTTGGGCTTGGGCTCTTTCTCTTTGTTTTTGTTTTCTTCATTTGATTTTGAGCATCATTGCATTGGCCTTGTAATTTTTGCTCAAATTTTTGGATCCTTTGGATTTTTCTTCATGCCCCCTAGCTTTGTATGGCACCTTTTGATGATTGAGAATTTTCTTTATGCCCCCCCAGTATTGTTTGAGCACTTTCATTGTGAAGACTTTT